>NC_139681.1:6595275-6817775 GCF_964106915.1 Podarcis gaigeae
ACCCCTGCCCGTACGGGCCAGTCTTGACAGACTCTGGGGTTGTGCGCCCATCTCACTTAAGAGGCCAGGGGCCAGCGCTGTCCGGAGACACTTCCGGGTCACGTGGCCAGCGTGACAAAGCTGCATCTGGCGAGCCAGAGCCGCACACGGAAACGCCGTTTACCTTCCCGCTGGTAAGCGGTCCCTATTTATCTACTTGCACCCGGAGGTGCTTTCGAACTGCTAGGTTGGCAGGAGCAGGGACCGAGCAGCGGGAGCGCACCCTGCCGCAGGGGATTCGAACCGCCGACCTTTCGATCGGCAAGCCCTAGGCGCTGAGGCTTTAACCCACAGCGCCACCTGCGTCCCACACTTAACAAAATAGAGAGCACTTATTTCTCTAGTTTGAGGCTACCACTCTGCATTTCTAAGTATGGGCTGGTTTTCACGGAGATGGTTTCCTGTATCTGGGTTACATCATTTCAGGTGAGGGTTTGCTCAGTTGAATGCTCCTCTGTACGAAAGGATTCCCTCTACAAAGGGAGAGAGGGCGGAAGGGAGATCAGCGGAAGAGGCAAGGCTCTGTATAGAGAGGCAGGTTTCCCCCCAGTGTTTTCAATTGAC
This sequence comes from Podarcis gaigeae, assembly GCF_964106915.1. Taxonomy (NCBI): domain Eukaryota; kingdom Metazoa; phylum Chordata; class Lepidosauria; order Squamata; family Lacertidae; genus Podarcis; species Podarcis gaigeae. Next base: position 6,595,879 of record NC_139681.1, read on the forward strand.
CTTGCAGAAGCCTCCAAGGGTTTCATACAAGAAGCAAGACAGGATTGAAACAAGTCACACAAAGTCAACTCAGCTGCTGACTTCACAGCTATATATTTGAAGACGATGGCTAAATAAACTTCATTTTTAATTTTCTCACATTGCTACAATGCAGTTTATTGCCTAGTAACATCCTATGAAAAATAAATAGCTGGATTGAAGAAATATGAATCGCTCTGCTTTATAACACCCCAGAGTCGCAGCTCAGCTCAAAGCATCAGCTGGCAGAACTTGGTCCCTCTCCAGACATTTCATCAGGACTCAGCCAAACATACACCAGCTGAAGAGTTGGCCTCTGATATCCCCATCTGGGCCATATTCTTTCCCCAGTCCTTTTATACAAATGCAAATTGTCTTAAGCATACAAAATCTTTGTTCTATCTTAAGCAATATCCCACAGCTAAGCCAAGCGATGTACAATGTTTGCTCAAGTGATAACTGATATATATTCTACATATGCACATAATTTTCTAATGTGAATGGTTATTATTGCCCCTGAAAGATTCCATTATTTGGAATTCATGATGCACTCATTTTAAGAAGAACAATAAGAATGATGCAAAAATGGAGGAAAATCATCTGTTTTGGAATACTTTGAATTAATGTGTTCATGCTCATTATTCAACAGTGAGGCAACAATTTGGACTAAGTTCTAGGAGAGGCTGAAGAAGAGTGAAGCTCCTCTTTCTCCACTCCTGCTGTAGACTAAGGTCACTCCTGTTCTGAAACACAGGAAGCTCCTTATACCTAGTCAGACCACTGAATCACCTAGCTCAGCAGAAGCATCTCACCAGGTGGGGAGGAGATGCTACACTCGGGTACCAACAGGAGAGTCACTGTTGCTTATTGGGAGGGGTGAGGTGGTGGGGAGGTTGGCATGATGCAAACACATTGGCAAGAACCTCCAGAGGTGTGGCTACACCACACCCAACTCCCTAGTTGCAGCAGATCAGCTGGGCTCTTGGCCTACTTAGCAAAGCCTTTGGCAAATGAAGGTGTTTGACTGTTGCTCCACTAGATCTTTTTAATAGGAAACAAAGGAAATAAAACAGACCCAGGACTTTCTGCAGAATGTGCTCTGTCACTAAGGCCCCTCAGCTGTTCACTGCGGTTTTTGATTCCTGATCAGCATGAGGGCCAGGATGAGTGCACCTGCTACTGTCTATGCCTGCACTCGACTGTACATTATAAAATGAATATTTCTGTGATGTGCTATTTGCTAACAGACTTGGCAATGTACTTTATTTCTTTAAAAGTAAGAGATTTACCAAAAATGAGCTGAATTATTGTTGAGGAGTCTGCTATTTTAAATGGTGTGGATTACTTTGCATTTACACCAAGAGATAGTCTTCGAAAACTGTCACCCATTATCTTTAATGCAATTTATCAAAAACTTGTGAACAGACTTAACGATTCTCAGATTATTTTACCCTTTGGGTGACCCTGATCCAGACTTCAACTCAGCCAACTAATTCCTTGCCTCGTTCATTAAGATTAGGGTTGAAAACGAAAAAAAAAATCATTAAGTGTCTGTGCAACGAGAGCAGGACAATTTCTTGGCTTGCTAACAGTAAGAGATCCAAATTAATTCCAGCAAGAAAGAAAGAAAGAAAGAAAGAAAGAAAGAAAGAAAGAAAGAATTCAAAGCTGCGTATTCCATAAGAAAATGTGGCAATGGCAACTACTTTTCAAAAGACAGATTAGTGGAGGATAGGTCTAGCAATGGTTATAAGAAATAATGGCTAAATGGAACTTCATGAACAGTAGCAGTATACCTATATACAGTGGCGTAGCGTGGGTTGTCAGCACCCGGGGCAAGGCAAGTAATTTGTGCCCCCTAACCCATGGATTTGCGCCCCCTAACCCGTGGATTTGCGCCCCCTTACCCTAACCCCCAGATGTTGCGCCTGGTGCGGCCACCCCCCCTGCACCCCCCCACACTACGCCACTGCCTATATACATTAGGAGCTGACAGGCAATGGGCTGCTTATGAACATCCAGAAGCATCTTCCTCACCTCTTCTGGAAGCAGAAAGCAGAATGTTCAATAGGAAGGGTTTTGATCTGATCCAGCAAGGCAATTTCACTGTCCTGGTTATGGAATTACATGTTGTTTCTGTTGGAGAGACGGGTTTCGAAACAAGATCCTCTTACTCTCTCATAGCAGAGATTGCTATGGTGATTGCCACAATGGTGATTGCTACCAAGCACATTAAAACTTGTTTAGATTTACATCTGCCCTCACCCACCTTTAAAGAAGTGTTCTCCATGAAAATACTCAGGCTAGAATAAATCACAGAAACTTAGCTTGCAAATAAGTCAATGTTTTACTCACAGTGTTTCCAGAAGTTATAAAAAAACAAGTTTTCATCTGCTGGCGGTTAAAGATGAAAAGATGAAAAAACAACTTTAAAAGAAAAAAAAGATTGTATTACTGTTTGGTATAAGGAATAGAAGCAGCAAATGGGAAAAGAATATCGATTGATAGATCTGTCTATCAGTTGAAATATATGCCTATCCCAGATCAGTAGGTGTTTTTCTAATGTGTGTTTTCAATTGTGTAAGGGCTGAAGAGTGAGCCTCACTGGTCCTGCCCACTCACTCCCACATGTGCCAAAGAATGGACAAGAATCTTGTATCCCATGTGGCCCTAATGTGGACCATAACAGGGGCTCTCTTAGAGTTCTTGCTGGGTGCGGCAGAGTCACCATGCTAGCTTTCTAGCAGTTGGGTTGCTGTTGCCTTCTGGGAAAGGGAGCAGGGAAGGGAAGAGAGGACAGTGTGGTGCAAGCACACCAGCAGAACTGAACTGGTGCTCCTCCTGCAGCTGCATTTGCCCTGCAGCTCCATCTCCACACAACAAACCCCTTTGGCCCTTATGCATTTCAGCTCCTAATTCTTGTATGCATGCTGGTACAGACAAAAGCCCCTGTTTACACATCTGGTAGCAGCACTGTGCAACACTGTTTTCTCCTGCATTTTGCCACTTTAGGCTGCAGGGAATGAGTATACACTTGGGATAGGACTCCTGCACAGAGAAGGAGAGTGAAGGAGGCAGGCAAATGTAACTTCAGAGCCTCTTTCAGCTAAGCTACTGCCCTTCTCCAAGACGGTCAATGGACAAGAACTCCACTGTGGGTTTTACTTAAACTGTAGTGGATGGATTTGGTTCCTAGTCATGATGTAATAAATTACTATTACTAGCTATTTCTTTCAATGCTACTGCTGGTGGTGCCTCTCCACCTCTGCTTCTCTGAATTTCTCATTATTCCAGCCTTCAATTCAATTCTCCAAATTGTGGTATTATTATTTTTAATCCTCATGAAAATTCTCATGAATTTAATTGCAAAATTTTACCATCAAAGTTATTTTTATTTGTAATTTTGCCCATCTCTCTCTCTCTCTCTCTCTCTCTCTCTCTCTCTCTCTCTCTCTCTCTAACTCTTTCTTTCTTTCTTTCTTTCTTTCTTTCTTTCTTTCTTTCTTTCTTTCTTTCTTTTTAAGAAAAAAGGTGCTAGGACTCACAACAAAGTTGTTACAATAAGTGCAATACTTTTACCATTTGGAAAAAAAGATCCTGGTGCTGTGTGCCCTTGAGTACCCCCAGAAAAAAGCGCTGGTTTTGACTAAAGTTCACATTGTTGCAGGGACGCAGGTGGCGCTGTGGTTGAAACCACAGAGCCGAGGATTTGCTGATCAGAAGGTCGGTGGTTCGAATCCCCGTGATGGGGTGAGCTCCCATTGCTCGGTCCCTGCTCCTGCCAACCTAGCAGTTTGAAAGCACATCAAAAAAAGGGCAAGTAGATAAATAGGTACCGCTCCGGCGGGAAGGTAAATGGCATTTCCATGCGCTGCTCTGGTTCGCCAGAAGCGGCATAGTCATGCTGTCCACATGACCCGGAAACTGTACGCCGGCTCCCTTGGCCAGTAAAGCAAGATGAACGCCGCAACCCCAGAGTTGTCCACGACTGGACTTAACAGTCAGGGGTTCCCTTTACCCCCTCTACACATTGTTGCAAAGCAATGTTCCTTAATGCAACACACTTTTGTACACATTGGCTGATTGGAGTGATGCATTGCAAATTCAGAAAACCGCTAACTTCAAATGATAGTTGTCTTTCCCTGTATATTACTCTGAGATGTGTGAATTAGGTAGTTTTACATTAAAGTGCAAAATGCAAAAACCAAAACCCAAACTTACTACTGTGTCAGAGAGGTCGGTGCTTCTCCCCACCCCACCCCAGTAAAGAGAGTGTGTGTGGCTTTTTTCTTCTTTTAGTTAGTATTTGTACTGTATTTGCTAGAAAATGTATTTTACAAAAAATAAACTGTTTAAGGGGGAAAGAAAACATATGCAGTGTAACAGCAGCAAAGCAGATTGGCTGGTTGCATGGCGAGTTTCCGCCTCCCCCTGGAGGAAATAATGACACATGATGCAAGTATTTAGGTTAATGGGCTAAAAATGGCCTCAACTTTATTGGTTACAGGTGATGAGCGGTATTGGTTTAGGCATTGGTCCTAACCGACTATCTGGCTTCAGCCTGTTTGCTTGAAGTCTGGGAAGGGTTAACTGCCAGTAGGGGGAGACCCGCTGATGCACATCAGCTAGGAACTCCCCCGGGGTCACCGCTTGGGGACATGCGTTTGGCTCTCACCTCCATAGGCTTCGGACAGGGCCACGCCCCCCAGAATCCTTTACCGGACTACCCTTCAAAATCTGGGGGAGGTCGCCTTTGAGTGGACTTAACCGTCCAGGAGTCCTTTATAGGGGATAGAAGATAGGGTGCAGCAAAAGGGAAAAATAAAGAAAACACCATGGAAAAACAGGATGGGAAGTCGATAAAACAAAATACTTTAACACTAAGGTTTGAGTCATCACTCTGAACGACTCAAAAATTAGATAACACGTTTTCATTGGGCTGCACTATAGGGGAGTATAATAAGCAAAGTACAGTGGTACCTCCGGTTACATATGCTTCAGGTTACATACGCTTCAGGTTACACACTCCGCTAACCCAGAAATAGTGCTTCAGGTTAAGAACTTTGCTTCAGAATGAGAACAGAAATCGTGCTCCAGTGGCATGGCAGCCGCAGGAGGCCCCATTAGCTAAAGTGGTGCTTCAGGTTAAGAACAGTTTCAGGTTAAGTACGGACCTCCGGAACGAATTAAGTACTTAACCTGAGGTACCACTGTAGCAGCATTTGAAGTCTTCAAAAGTAGTCACTTAATTTTCCCCCCTCCATTCTCTTCAATTCCATTTTCAGCCTGTTGAACTATGTTGCCTTCTGGGGAAGGGAAACAAAAGCTCCTCATGTTTCTCTTTCCAAAACATTTTGCTTCCCAAGCGTTTTCTTATCTCCAGTGTTTACCAGTAAACACAACATTCTTCAGTTCAATTTCTGAGTTAGCCTCAGGGGCCACAGAATTATAGTTTTGCTCATGACCAAACAGGAGTCAAATCAGTCTTCTGACATCTGGTAATTATAGTACTGTAAGGAGAACTACCGAGTCCTATCAGATAAGGAAAACAGATTTTGGATTTGACATGTGAATAATTATCCAGTAGAAGGATACAACATTTTAACAAGGCATCTACACCAACCATGTTCATGGTAATTGTGAGATGACTTTGACCCAGGCAAATTTCATAGGTTGGGATGGCAGTGGCAAAAACACCCCCGGAATATTGCTTTAATCTTGGGAGGCAGGGAGATCTCAATGTTCCTCAATAGTGGCTGCAGGTTTTTCTCCCCCAACTCCCAACCTCTTTTTTTAATAACAAAAAGAGCCTTAAAACAGCCTCAAGTGGGAGATCAGCTGCTCCTGCCTCACATTCCTGGGAAGGGTGCGGGGATGAAATCCTCAGCCACCTGACACAGAAAAAACAAAGATTAAAAAACAAAAATGGCCAAATATGTCTACATTTTCACATAGGATCAGTGGTCCTGAGAAAGGGGAGGTGGAAGGAGATATTTGGCTCAATCTGAGTTTAATTCACATATCTGAAAAATACTCATCCTTCATGGCTGTGTCTGTTATCCTGCAATGTTATCAGATAAGAGAAACATTATCTTCCCTGTTCAGCTAGAAGACCTGACAGGTAGCGCCAGAGCCATTAAATGTGCAGTAATGGAACAACAATTTACTGCCAAATAATTAATATGTTACAACTCTTGAGCCCAAATTGCTCTCAGAGCATTCGCCCCCCACCAGAGACTCCCTTCTGGTTGAATAATAGGAGGATTCATGTAGTCATCACAGTTAGTCTTCCAAGACATGATCTTGGGGGGTTATCCCCTTCCCCAGTGGCCCCACACCCCTCACCCCACATTGTCCAGAAGTTTGCCTCCAGCTTGTGCTGGACAGGAATATTTCATCCTTTAGTGCACTTATCTTAGGATCCAAGCCAATGACTCAAAGTGGGGACTATTTGACCCCAAGACCTGGGTGGCACTGTGGTCTAAACCACTGAGCCTAAGACTTGCTGATCAGAAGGTCGGCGGTTCAAATCCCCGCGACGGGGTGAGCTCCCGTTGCTTGGTCCCTGCTCCTGCCACCCTAGCAGTTCGAAAGCACATCAAAGTGCAAGTAGGTACCTCTCTGGCGGGAAGGTAAACGGTGTTTCCTTGCGCTGCTCTGTTTCGCCAGAAGCGGTTTAGTCATGCAGGCCACATGACCCGGAAGCTGTCTGTGGACAAACGCCGGCTCCCTCGGCTTGAAAGCGAGATGAACATGCAACCGCAGAGTCGTCCGTGATTGGACTTAACACTCAGGGGTCCCTTTACCTTTACCTGATCAAAACAGTGGCTTTGTTCAAGTGTGTGTGTCGGGGTGGTGGTGATTAAATAGGTGGTTAAAGGCTACTACAACATAAATTATTTTTTCCTCAGCTTAGGCTGCTGATCCCTGGAATACCATTAATAAATGCAGGAGATTTTCTCTAACGTTGCATTCACTCATAGACATAAGCAACAGTTTTCCACTGCCAATCTGGCATAGCTTTCCTCCTACACAATGCTGCATTCTCTGACATTAAAAGAGGGCGCCGCAGGGGAGGGATTGGCGAGAGCCGGTAGTTTGGATGTGGGTGGTGTTCTTGGATCCAAGTAGTGGAGGATGACTGACAAACAGGCATTTGTTCTTACAATCTGTCAGATATTTTTCTAAAATCTGACAGGGCCTCCGCATGTTGCTGCCAGGGCTTGGGGTTGGCATTAGGAAAGGTAAGCAGTTGGTCAAAACAAAGTTCAGGAACCTTAGAACCATAGAGTTGTAGAGTTGGAAGGGACATGAGAGTCATCTAGTCCAACCCACTGCAATGCAGGAAACTTTTGCCCAACATGGGTATTGAGATCAAGAGTCTCATGCTCAACTGACAGAGCTACGTAATGGGAGTCCTGAGGTCTGAATTTGGCCCCCCGGCCAGAGGTTCCTCATCCCTGATGTGGCAGGAGTGAAGTGAATAGAAATACAGTGGTACCTCGGGTTACATACGCTTCAGGTTACATATGCTTCAGGTTACAGACTCCGCTAACCCAGAAATAGTACCTCGGGTTAAGAACTTTGCTTCAGGATGAGAGCAGAAATCATGCTCCGGTAGCGCGGCGGCAGCAGGAGGCCCCATTAGCTAAAGTGGTGCTTCAGGTTAAGAACAGTTTCAGGTTAAAAACGGACCTCCAGAACGAATTAAGTATTTAACCCGAGGTACCACTGTATTGGGGATTTAGGCTCCCCTCATTCACAGAGGAGTAAGTCCCACTGAATTCAATAGGTCTTATTTCTGAGTAGACACGGTCAGGATTCTGCTGTTAGATTTGTAGATATGAGATTCCCCCCCCCCCTTCTCTCATAATACAAGACTATGGTGTTATCCATGATGCTGAACGCTGGGAGATTAGTTCAGATGCAGCTTCTCAAGGCACAGAATTTACTTATGGAATCCTGAATTAGTGATGCTTACCAGTCAGGGATCCCTTTACCTTTACTTTACCCTTTTAAATGGCTTCAAAAAGGGATTCAAGAAATCTGTGGGAGATATGGCTAAGGTGCCTACTTGATGGCTATATGACATGTTCAGTGCCAGAGGAAGAGAAGCTGCTGTAGAACAAAAACAACTGAGGGCCATGGCATCCCTGTCTTCCTTGTGGGCTTCCCATGGTCAACATCTGGTTGGCTGCCATGGAAGATGGGATGTGGGGCAGGATCGGCCTTTGCCCTCAGGGTTCTTCTTCTGATCTTCTTATTCCCCCCCAGGGAGTTGCAGGGAAGAGAAAATCATTCTAGGTATGCAGGAAATATTTCTCCTCAGAAACTGTACATAACTGAAATCCCAATGCAGTTTGGGGTATCTGGGTGTGTACAGTCTAATGTCATTTTTGGCTACATACCCAGGAAGTGCACACTAAGTATGTCTGCTTTAGAAAGTTTGCACTGACTGAACCTTTAGTGAACTGAGCCATTGTGAAACTTGAAACATAAGCCGTGCATGCCGGCTGAATTTCTACTAGACGTGTAATCAGCATTACTCCCATGTTGAAGAACGATTTAGTCCCATGTGCGTTTGGATTTTGCTTATCTGTAATTTCCTCCTTCCTTGCAACCCACTCCAATGGCAACTGACCTAAATGTTTTTCTCCTGGAGAAACTCCTTCAGTGGGCTTCCCTTGTTGTCTCAACGTTTACCTGAAGGCTGATGGAGTTTATGTGAGGTGGCGTCATGACTCAGCTGTGAAACAAGATGTCTCTTGTTCAAATGTTGCTCTGGCCACAAACACACCAGCTACCAGCTTTAGGTCAGCCACTCGTGCTCAGCTTTCCAATATGGCAATAACTCTGCTCTACTCTCTGACAGGATGGTTGTTGTGAGGATTCCTGAGGTAATTTATAGCAGGGGGAGCCCATCAGATGTCGTTGGGCTCCAATTCCCCTCAGTGCCAGTCAGTGTGACCCACAGTCAGGGATGATGGGGGCAACATCTGGAAAGCCCCACACAGACCTAGCCCTGACTCATGAAATGTGTTTTGGAGATTGAAAAGCATTTATGAATCTACATATTCAGGCCAGGGGTTGGAGGGTTTCACCACAAGGCTAGGAAAAACATTTTCTCCATGTCAGATTATCGAAAAAATCCAGATTTAGAGGCAGGTTTTGTTTTGCTGTCTCACAGCTTGCATGGACCACCTGTCTTGTAAAAGCGTTGCTTCCCTGCAGACAGCTCTGGCATGGTGCAGCCTGTTGATTTCTGCTTTCTGACTGTGGCACACAGATAATCTAAAGGGCGTGGACTGATCTGTAAAAACTTTAATAAGAGTTTGCCTCACCGAGTGCCTCAGGGCAGGTTGTTGTCTGAGATAAAGCGTTGTTCGCATCACACTCAGCCCTGTGAGGAGTCAAAGCAGAATCCTGGGACCCCTGCTTAGTTCTTTTTTACTTACCATCTCATGGCAATGAGCTAGAATCATCCTACCCTACCTGAGACTGCAAGCTAGTTATGAGGGGCTGGACAATCTGTGTGGCACAAACACAACTCTCTCCTTCAAAGGAAAGGTGTGTCAGGAAACCCAGGACTAAGAGGCTGATGCCATTGCCCACACCTTCTGCCACCTGAGGCAGTTGCCTCACTCTGCCCAGTGGTAGGGCCAGTCTTGAGCACATTCAGGGTAACCCCAACAGACAAATGTTTTATTGTGAGGACAAAGGGACCGCGGCCCCTAGGAGTTAGCCCCTATGCTTCAAAGCTAAGCAGGGCTTTTTGGTGTTAAGAGCAACACACCAGCTTTCCAATAAAAGTAAGGAAATAGCATGAAGACAGGGTGGCTGGACCCTTCCAGCCACTGATCATTTGATCTGCTTTTATGCCAAGCCGGTGGAAAATTAGCATGTCAGGAGAAAGGTATACAACCTAGTTCCCTCTTTGACATGTTTATTTTATTGGTGCATGATTTTTCTTTTCTTATCACGGGAGGACATTCAAACGTGAGATCCTTCACCTGCATATGTAAGTGATACAGGAGGACAGTGCATCCTGCCTTTTTCCAAAAGTGCAAACTGGACCTTACTATTGAACATGGCCTTACTATTGAACCTTCGCTGTGGCGAAGGGGCTTGAATAACTCAGAGAAGCTATGAGCTATGCCGTGCAGGGTCACCCAAGATGGACAGGTCATAGTGGAGAGTTTTGACCAAACGTGATCCACCTGGAGCAGGAACCGGCAAGCTACTCCAGTGTCCCTGCCAAGAAAACTCCATGGACAAAGACAACAGGCATATAAGGAAATCAGCTCTGAGTGCTCACTGGAAGGGCAGATCCTGAAGCTGAGGCTCCAAGACTTTGGCTACCTCATGAGAAGAGAAGACTCCCTGGAAAAGACCCTGATGTTGGGAAAGATGGAGGGCACAAGGAGAAGGGGACGACAGAGGACGAGATGGTTTGGACAGTGTTCTCGAAGCTATCAGCATGAATTTGACCAAGCTGCGGGAGGCAGTGGAAGACAGGAGTGCCTGGCGTGCTCTGGTCCATGGGGTCATGAAGAGTCGGGCACAACTAAACGACTAAACAACAACAACAACAATTGATCATGAGGGAATCTGGCTCTCATTAAAAAGCTGTGTTAAAAAGCTCCAAGGAAAAGCAAGCGCTTGCCACAGCCTTCACCTCCAAGGATGTCTCAGCGAACTATCAGATGCCTCAGGGAATTTTCTGTCTTGCCAGGAGACTGGGAGAACTTGACTAAATCACATATTTGTCATTTGGCCCTTTGGGAGGAGGCGCAGGCCAATGCTAACTAACTGAAGTGAGGAATATTCTCCACACCAGGATGCTTGACACATATTTCTGCCGCCTTGGCTGTTGCTTGTAAGCTCTGGAAAAGATTACCCAGTAATCTTCATTCATTACTGAATGGTCCTATCCTATCTATCTATTGAGGTAGTTTTCCAACTAACCAATGTTAACAAAAATGCATATATTCGGGGAAAGTGTGCGTGAAAATGAATGTATTTGTGAAACTGACATGCACAAATACATCATAGTAAAGGGCATGGCTTGCACAAATGTGTACGTTTGTCAAAACTACATGTAAAATGTATTTATTAGGAGAAGTTTGCACTAAAAGGCTAAAGCATTTTCATTTCATGAATATATTTTAAAATGCAAATTGATGCAAAAATTTGGATAAATGAATTTATGATTGGAAAAATTAGAAATTGAGGAATGGAACGGACTGATCCTTCCATCCCTTGTCCTCCTTCCCAAACATACAGTCTCTGTGGAACTTCCCTGACTTCTTTCTAAACATTTAGTTGGTTAGGCTTGCCACTTAGAGCCACGTCTGCTGCTGAGGCACCAGTAGTTACCTCCATCTTCCTTTTCCCAGAATGCCTCTGAGCTGGCCTCTCTGGCATTTGGGGGAAATGAAGGTGACAGTTACAGCTGCAGCCACAGTGGTTCACTTGCTCAACTAAATGCTTTAAGAATGCGGCAACTGACATCAGCCCTGGTATACAGCTGTCCGTGCTGAGTGCTGTCCCTGTCTGTTTCATGCTGCTGTCCCTGTCTCCTCAGATGGTCCACTGGGGATCCTTTAGGAAACAGGGCCCTAACCCATGCCCCAAAATTCAGCCCTAACAGAACCACTGTGCTCTCTTAACCAGTATAAAGAGCTATGAGCAATGCCACCTTACCAGTAATAAAAAGGTAAAGGTAAAGGACCCCTGACAGTTAAGTCCAGTCATAGACAACTCTGGGGTTGTGGCGCTCATCTCGCTTTACAGGCCAAGGGAGCCAGCGTTTGTCCGCAGACAGTTTTTCCAGGTCATGTGGCCGGCATGACTAAGCCGCTTCTGGCGAACCAGAGCAGCGCACTGAAATGCCATTTACCTTCCCACCAGAGCAGTACTTATTTATCTACTTGCACTTTGATGTGCTTTCGAACTGCTAGGTTGGCAGGAGCTGGGACCGAGCAACAGGAGCTCACTCCGTCGCAGGGATTTAAACTGCTGACCTTCCGATCGGCAAGCCCAAGAGGCTCAGTGGTTTAGACCACAGCGCCACCCACATCCCTTTACCAGTAATAATCTTACTAAATAACCCCAACCCCTGTGTTCTTGAAATAATGAAAGGGAATAAGTGTGATTTTAAAACACAGCTCAAACCTTTCACAGACATTGCTGTATCGGACTTAACGCTCTGTGCAATTTTTGACAGTTTTCTTACTCTCCTGAGCCAACTGGGAAGGACCTCCAGAATTCCTCATTACTTATATGGTGAAAGTAGAAATTGTTGTGTCCTGATATAATGGAACTTAATTTTAGAGCTTATTCAACATATGATAGTTATGTAAATATAATCTAAACAACAACAAAGAGAGGCTGAGGTATTAGGAAATGCATACGGACATCTGATTCAAAGTGTGGGAATCAACAAAGAAATGATCTTAAGTCTAACTTTATTGCACGACCTGGAACTTGAGAGGTTGGGGGGGGGATTCAACTCTTCCTTGGTGGTCCACAAAGAGTATTTTTGTTTCCTAGGATTTCATGTGCAAAATGTCACTTAAAACCACCAGCATGGTATGCAAAAAAAATTTCAGAACCAACAACAAATGAAGGGAAGAAGTCAGTGTTATCCCAGAACAGGAGGCAGCCACTAAAACTGGCCTCCCGCCCTTATTTTGAAGGGGGCATAATATTTGTGCATAGAAAAGTAATAGCAAAGCCTTGTAGGATGCTTTGGGTAGACTATGTCTCTATTTAGAGTAACTCTCCATGCAGCGTTTTTGCAGCTCATGTGCTGCAGTGAACCAGAGGAGGCAATATTTGGTTCAAAGTCAGAATAAACCCACACTAAGCAAGTGACCCATTTCAGAATCGCATTGAGATTATAAGGCCTGCTCTTGATTACATGAATAAACATTGGGGCGAAGGATGACCTTGGGTTTCGAAGAGCATTTCCTTGGGTTTCGAAGAGCATTTGTTTGCCAGGAAACCCAAAAAGAAGACTTGTGCCACATAATCATGGAGAAAAAAAGGTTACATAAAAAAACAACAACAACACAGACGATCTGGAAATAAGACCAATGGACCAGAGTGAGCCGAATCAAATTAGTTTTGGGAGATGTTCTCAAATGAAGGAAGGATCTATGTCTTCCCATCTCCTGGACTTGTTTAGGTGTCACCAAGGAGCCCACAGCAAAGAAAATTCTACAAACTCTTAAAAACAATAAAACAATTTATGCAGACACAGTTTTGGTGATTTTGCACATCACAGAGATATTGGCACTTCCAAGAAATAATCACATATAACTCCCCACCTCCCAAAATGGCACTTCTAACGTTCCTTTTTAAACTTTTGAACAAAGAGTAAGGTAAAGGTAAAGGTACCCCTGCCCGTACGGGCCAGTCTTGACAGACTCTGGGGTTGTGCGCCCATCTCACTTAAGGGGCCAGGGGCCAGCGCTGTCCGAAGACACTTCCGGGTCACGTGGCCAGCGTGACAAAGCTGCATCTGGCGAGCCAGAGCCGCACACGGAAACACCATTTACCTTCCCGCTGGTAAGCGGTCCCTATTTATCTACTTGCACCCGGAGGTGCTTTCGAACTGCTAGGTTGGCAGGCGCTGGGACCGAGCAGCGGGAGCGCACCCCGCCGGAGGGATTCGAACCGCCAACCTTTCGATCGGCAAGTCCTAGGCACTGAGGCTTTAACCCACAGCGCCACCTGCGTCCCGAACAAAGAGTACCAGGATTTAAATGAGAAAATGCAGGCATGGCACCACTGTTAAGGGCTAGTGCATATTTGAATGTCTGTTTCATTCACCATCGGACTTCCTCTCAGGCAAGCATACATAGAATTGCAGCCTTACATAGAATCATAGAATTAGGGACACCCAAAAGCCAACCCCTGGCAACGCAGGCATCTCAACTAAAGCATCTATGACATTCATGGGGCACACTGAGGAAAAAACAGTAAGTGCAGACCTGTCACTAAAACACGAATATTATAGACAAGGGTGAGTTAACTGAGTCACAGTATGAATCTCTCTCTCTCTCGTCAATGATTGATACCAAATGCTACCGATAAGGATCAGTACATAATTAGATCAGTGTTAGGTTCATTTCTACAGCATGTTTTGGTTGCCATGAAATGGTTAGCCTATAGGTAAGCAACACATTTGTTCTGTTTATTTATCTATCATTGTAGTTTACCCTGTCCCAAGGGCTCAGAGCTGATCCAACAGAGAAAACACAAATCTGGTCCTGCAACCCCCTCCACAAAACATTTGCTAACTATGAACAAGCTTTCCCATTTGCGAAAAACCTACAAGCACATGAGTGCATATGATAATGCGTTAGGCGACAAAGTCCATTTGGTGAAACATCCCAGTTCTCTGTTTTTGCCGGTTGCATCTTCTCCAAAAGAGAGAGTAACCATCTTGTCTGATTCTCTTGTGTATTATGTTAAAGTAAGTTAAAGGTAAAGGGATGCCTAACCATTAGGTCCAGTCGTGACTGACTCTGGGGTTGCGGTGTTCATCTCGCTTTACTGGCTGAGGGAGCCGGCGTACAGCTTCCGGGTCATGTGGCCAGCATGACTAAGCCGTTTCTGGCGAACCAGAGCAGCACACGGAAACACCGTTTACCGTACCTTCCTGCTGGAGTGGTACCTACTTATCTACTTGCACTTTGACATGCTTTCGAACTGCTAGGTTGGCAGGAGCAGGGACCGAGCAACAGGAGCTAACCCCATCACAGGGATTCAAACCGCCGACCTTCTGATCGGCAAGTCCTAGGCTCTGTGGTTTAACCCACAGCACCACCTGCATCCCTATGCTAAAGTAGAGCCCATCAAAACAAGAAGATTGAAAAGGGGCAAAGGATAGTCTCCATTTAATCCCCCCCCCCAGGTCACATTGTTTGACCCTCATGACTCTCTGCAGGCTCTACACCCTCACAGGGAGAAAACCTTCCTTGAGTTCTTTTCAAGGATGGAGAGATGAGTCGTGTGAGAGGGTAGAAATCTCTGAGTTTTGCATGGCTGGAATGTGGACCTTGGCCTGAAAAAAATGTTTCTCGGCTCCACCTGAAAGTCACTGCCAGTCAAAGTAGACAAGACTGACCCATGATGTCACCCTGACTCTGCAAAGCAGGCTTCATCTGGAGAGGAGAGTGTTGGCATAGGTCAAGCAACCAAATTATCCAGACTTCCAGACATTAAAGCGGCTTCAGTGGGCAGCCAATCAACAGGGAAGTTGGTTTTGGTGGCTGTGTGACAGATGGCTCATTGCCTTGCAAAAGAAAACAAATACTGGCAGAAATCTGGCTGGCACTGCTTCTTCCACTCCCTGTGTGGACAACACGTAGCACTGGGCTGAATTTTCATGAGGTTCTGTTTATGGTGGAAAACTGCTGTTTCAAGGGGTGTGAAAATGTTTGCAGGGAAACGTCTACCCCAGTCATTATTCTCATGCTTGTTTACAACTATGGTTTTCCCTGATGCTTTGCTGCACTCAGAAGGCGAAAGCATAGCTCTGGCTCATAGAACAAGTTCAGCAGCCAGCCTGTCCTTTGGCATCCTCTTCTCCTTGACAAGTAGGACGACCAATTCTACTTGTACCAGCAGCTGCCATGCAAGGCACATGGAAGAAAAATAGATACAGAGTACCAACATGTTGTCTTTGTCCATGGAGTTTTCTTGGCAGGGATACCGGAGTGGCTTGCCTGTTCCTCCTCCAGGTGGATCACGTTTGGTCAAAACTCTTCATTATGACCTGTTCATCTTGGGTGCCCTGCTCTGCATAATTCATATCTTCTCTGAGTTATTCAAGCCCTTCGCCACGGCAAGGCAATGATCCATGAAGGGGATCACTGAAGACAGTGAAGACACTGAAGACACGAAGACAGCATCTTAAAAAGTAGAGACACCACCTTGCCAACAAAGGTCCGTATAGTAAAAGCTATGGTTTCCCCAGTAGTGATGTATGGAAGTGAGAGCTGAACCATAAAGAAGGCTGATTACCGAAGAATTGATGCTTTTGTATTCTGGTGCTGGAGGAGACTCTTGAGAGTCCCATGGACTGCAAGAAGATCAAACCTATCCATTCTGAAGGAAATCAGCCCTGAGTGCTCACCAATACTTTGGCCACCACATGAGAAGAGAAGACTCCCTGGAAAAGACCCTGATGTTGGGAAAGATGGAGGGCATAAGGAGAAGGGGACGACAGAGGACAAGATGGTTGGACAGTGTTCTCGAAGCTGCCAGCATGAGTTTGACCAAACTGAGGGAGGCAGTGGAAGACAGAAGTGCCTGGCGTGCTCTGGTCCATGGGGTCATGAAGAGTCGGACACGACTAAATGACTAAACAACAACAACAACCAACATGTTATCCTGCTGATGAAAAAATTACACCGGCTGCCAACTAGCTGCTGGGCTAGATTCAAGGTGCTGGTTTGGGTGTACCTGAAAGATAATCTCACCTTTTGTGTACCCACTGTCTGGAGTTGAGGGCCTCCTGCAGATCCCATCGGATCAGGAGATCGCATTCCACACAATGTAGTCATCACACCTTTTCTGGGATCCCCACCCCCTTAGACAGGTGTCTACTGAAGACTTTCCTATTCCAATAAGCCTTTTAAGTTGAGATCTATCCCAGTCTGAAATTGCTTTTAAATACAGTGGTACCTCAGGTTACATACGCTTCAGGTTACATACGCTTCAGGTTACAGACTCCGCTAACCCAAAAATAGTGCTTCAGGTTAAGAACTTTGCTTCAGGATGAGAAAAGAAATCATACTCTGGCAGTGCGGCAGCAGCAGGAGGCCCCATTAGCTAACGTGGTGCTTCAGGTTAAGAACAGTTTCAGGTTAAGTACAGACCTCCGGAATGAATTAAATACTTAACCCGAGGTACAACTGTATGTTTTTATTATCGTTTGTTGTTTGATGCCCTGGGCTCCTGTGGGAGGCATGGTGGGATATAAATTTAATAAATCTTTATCCATGATTTCCTAATGTGGGTCACCGGGCACTCCTTTTTGTTGTGAAATGTTGTGTTCCAAGTGTAAACCCAAGAGTGTGAGCATATAAAAGACTTGGATGTTTGAATATTTGAAGTGAAGGTTAAGGTTAATTAAATGAAGGCATTTGGTTTTTTGAACCAAACTGGGAAACTAAATTTCTTGCAACAAAATCATTTTTTCCCTGTGAAAAAAATGGATTTGCTTCTGTCTATGAAAAGACTCATGGAAGGAAATGCAAATCAATGCATTATCTTAGCTGAAATCTAACTGTTTGTGTTTTACAGCTGGATTGAATGAGGGACAGGACACTTAATATGCAGTATTTTCAACCAGGAAATATCTTCTTTGCTGTGCATTGTTTGCCACAGACAAAAGAAAAACATAGCATATAATACATTCCTAGCAATGTGAAAAGGACTTTCATGCATAGCTTGGCTGTATTATTGGAATTATTATTCAGCTGTGGGAATTATGACAGAGTTCTTAAACTCAGATATAAACAGGTAAAGGACCCCTAACAGTTAAGTCCAGCTGCGAACGACTGTGGGGTTGCGGCACTCATCTTGCTTTACTGGCCAAGGGAGCCAACGTTTGACCACAGACAGTTTTTCCTGGTCATGTGGCCAGCATGACTAAGCCACTTGTGGCGAAACCAGAGCAGCGCACAGAAACGCCGTTTACCTTCCCGCCGGAGCTGTACCTATTTATCTACTTGCACTTTGATGTGCTTTTGAACTGCTAGGTTGGCAGGAGCTGGGACCGAGCAATGGGAGCTCACCCTGTTGCGGGGATTCGAACCTCTGACCTTTTGATTGGCTCAGTGGTTTAGACCACAGCACCAACCGTGTTCCAGTAACTCAAATATGAGAACTCGCAAATTAGCTTATTAAATGTACTCAATCCCACTGGCCTTGTCTTTAAAGAACTGCATCTTATGAGGACCTCTATCCTTCCCCCAGGCCACTCCACTGCGCCCTTCGCAAAATTATTGTGACTCCAAGCAGCCATTAACTATAGTTTGCAAACTGTGTCCATGGGCTTTCCTAGAAGATAATTGGGAGTTTCTTGATGAAAGGGAGGATGAGCTTTATTGAATGATAGCTTGTCAATTGTACCAAACTAACTCTACCATGTGCTGCCAGTTCTGGAGAGCATCTGGTATATTCTAGTGTACATTCTCAGTGCATGTGGAATGGAAGTGAAGGTCAACAAGGCTAGTGAGCCTCCTGAGTGAACTAAATTTATTTCCTAACATAGGGAAATAAATGTGCTGCCCTTCTGATGTTACTAGACTGCAGCTCCCTTATCCTCTGTACACTGGCCATGATGTGGATGACGCCACAAAGGCTATCCTTGCCTTATAACTTACTCCAGAATCCTTTGCAAAGGGCAGAGATACTGTAGATATGGGAAAGGGACACATGAAGGTAGAAAAATCTAATAATGAGGGAGGTAAGTAAGCCGCTTCCCAGGTGGTTCACATTTCTGTGGGGGGAAAACAAGTTGGCCCAATGTTTGGCTGGTTGTGAAGGAAAACAGTAACACAATGCAGGAAGACACGGTCTTTGGCCTCCCGCCTCCCAATGTTCCCAGCACTTATAATATTGCATTATCAAATGGATTGAGAACTTGTGGCCCTCCAGATGTTGTCGGACTATACTGTCATCTGGGAGCATCATCCCCAGACCATGCTGACTGGGGGAAGGGTTAAGGGAGTTGGAATCAAACAACATCTGGAAGGCCACACACGCCTGTGTTAGCAAATTAACTCTATTCTCTTCCACAGGCATAGGCAAACTCTGGCCCTCCAGATGTTTTGGAACTACAATTCCCATTATCCCTAGCTAACAGGAACAGTGGCCAGGGATTAGGAATTGTAGTCTCAAAACATCTGGAGGGCCGATGTTTGCCTATGCCTGCTCTTCCATCTAGGTCCTGGTAAGGGCCACATCCACTTATTTTTCAACAATGCAACATCATCAGGTGCTTCCAGAAAATTTCCTGGGCTCCTGCCAGCTGAATTGAAACCAACTAACAGCTCAGCAGCTGTCCAAACTGTGGTTGATTTATTCTGGCTACATTTTAAAAGGGGGAGAGAGAAATATTAGTTATTTTACTCAAACCATCTCAAAGTAACATCAGAGAGCTTCCCATGTAATTAATGTGGGCATTAACAACATTTATAAAACATTAATTTATTGTCCTATTTATTAAATCTGCAAGCTATGCTGAAACTTAGTAACAAAGGGGACGTGGTACAGAGGTATGTTAAGCTTTCTTTGCTATCCTTTACTCTTTCCAGTTAAATTAAGGCTCTGCCTTTTCATGAACATGGGTAAGGCTTCGTCCACAAGGCTTCAGCAAGCCTTAACAGTGCAATGCATTTGGGGCCTGAGAAATAAAGACGGTTCCAATCTCCATAAATCCAATAATGATATATGTTAGAGGCAACAGCTAAGGCATTCCAGGAAGTGGAAGAAGTCAGTGCCATGTGCTAATTGGATATTGCTGCCCGCTGTATCACTGCTGCCTCAGGGGACTCGTGTAAAGAACATGCAAACATAAGGTTGGTTAGCAAAAATAATCATCTACCTCATGAGGCTGACAATAAAGCCCTGGCTGTTGGACTTCCAAGAGTTTAGTGGTCTCCTTTGCCTACTTCTAAACTGTCCGCAACACACCTTTGCACACACTGGATGGTTGTGTTCCTCTAGCCTTTGGAAGGCTGAAATGGCTCTATGAAGTGGCCGGCATTTGTGCAATGGGTGCCTGAGGAACCCCACAGCAGGCTCGCTTTATTTCTGCCCTGCTTAAGCGAATGCGTCTCTGCGGGGTAGCATTGAGGAAAGCTAGAGGAGCTCCAGGAGGCATTTACACAACTGGAAAGATTCCAACTTCACTCGAGCCCAGCACATGGCTGCCAAAAAAAAAAGGAAGAAAAAATGCTCAAGTCTAGCTATCCAAAATCAACAAGATGGAGTAGATGTCTTGAGAATTCTCTCTCTCTCTCTCTCTCTCTCTCTCTCTCTCTCTCTCTCTCTCTCACACACACACACACACACACACACAGAGAGAGAGAGAGAGAGAGAGAGAGAGACTGGTGCCCTTCAGATATTATACTCCATCAGCCACAGCCAGATCAGGGATGATGGGTTTTGTGATCCAAAGCACCTGGAGAATCCCAGGGATCCACCTGTACCATACAATTAAACAGTAGGATACCACTTTGAATAACTCAAAAGAATATGGGGAACTGCAGTTTGTTAAAAGTGCTGAAAGTTCTTGGTTGCCCTAAGGAGGGTGACCAAGTTGATTAAGGGTCTGGAAACCATGCGTTTGAGGAACAGTTGAGGGAGTTGGGGCTTTTAAGCCTGGAAAAGACAAAACTGAGAGGAGATATAATAGCCACCTTCAAATATGTAAGGAGCTGTTGCATGGGAAATGGAGCAAGTTTGTTTTCTCCTGCTCAAACCAACAGAGTCAAGTTACAAGAAAGGAGATTATGACTAAATAGCAGAAAGAACTTTCCAACAGTAAGAGCTGTTTGCCAGTGGCACGGACTTCCTTAGGACATGGTGGACTCTCCTTCCTTGGAAGTTTTTAAGCAGATGTTGTACGGCCATCTGTCATGTATGATTTAGTTGAGATTCCTGCATTGCAGGGGTTGGATTAGATGAGCCTTGGTGTATCCAGGGGACTCTGGGGACTGTAGCTGTATGATGGCAATAGGGGTCCTTGAAAAACTCTCAACAAACACCAGTCTAATGATATTCATCTCAGATCCTTCATAGATAGAAAGTCTTCTCTTGGGATGTTGCTTGTTCCTCTTACACTGGGCTTTTGAAGTATTCCAGTTGCCCACTTGAAAAACCTCATTGCTTTCTCAGAAGGTGTCAAAAACCAAATTTAGCTGCTCCTCCCCCCCCCCATGAGACAGGTACAACAGATAGCAGGGAGCTCAGGTTCTGAGATTACTGTTTCTATGTATAATTCTTCAGCCCATTTAGAATGAAAGTTATGAAGGAAAATAACACAATTTGAAGGAATTGCTTTATGATATATGACCCAGCCTGCTCCTATCTTTCAGCAAGTAAATTCAGAGTTGTGCTTGATGAGAAACATATAGTTACACATGTTCCAAAGGAGACGGACAGTGTAAAAGAAACTGCCTGGTTCATTTTGAAACTGTGTTTTGCTTTTCATTGGGTTTGTGTCACCACCCCCCCCCCTTTAGACTTGGACAATGGAGAATGGACTGCTTGATTTGTTTCAAAAGGACTTCCTGGCTCATTTTAGCCATTTAGCATTACACTTATTTCCCATCTCTCCTGCAAGGAGCACAAGGTGATGGATGTACTTCTCTCCCTCCCCACTTTTTTTCTCCACAACAATCCTGTGAGGTATGTTAGGTTGAGAGATGGTGACTAGCCACCTCTCAGCTCACCAGGTGAGTTTAATGGCTGAATGGGGATTTGAATGCTGTTACTACCTTCCGCATTCTCAGGTGCAGAGGACACAGATCCTTATAAAAGCCCCGTGAGTTCTGGAGTGGGCTGGAGATTGGAGAGAACATTAAAAGAGCTACCTGTGGTCAGCCTACAAACAGGACCTGTGTGGGAATGTTCAGGGTGGCAGGTCAATAAAAGACGTTTACTCACTTCAGTTCAGTTCACAGTTGGATTCCCAAAGGCAGACAAATATGTACATGTGGATCCACCCCATATGGGGAATAATCCCAGTGCTTCTGCTAGCTGAGAGACATAGCAGAGCACTCCCAGCTAAAAAACTGGTCCAACAAAGAAGGAAGTGAAAAAGAGTGCTGTGTGACACGTCCTTTTGTTACCTGGACAGATTAGCTCACCCACCTGTATGTCAGGATTCACAGAATGCTGTGTGAGATAGTAAGTCTGCAGGCTTGAGTTTGCTAGCTGATGCAACTGGGTGATACAATTGGCCTGCAATATTTTCTATGGAAGTGCTGGGTCAGAATGGCTCAGCAGTAATGTGCTGGCAGTTGATTGGTTGTCATCGGTTAAAATGGGAAACCTGTCCAGCAGTAAAGGGGTGGTGTAGAGGAGTGTGGTCAGAGAGAGAGAGAGAGTTAGAGGTTTTCCTATTTGCCTTAAGGTGCAGCCAGGTACTCTGTTTGACTGTATGAACTGCTCAAGTATTACAGTGGTACCTCGGGTTACATACGCTTCAGGTTACATATGCTTCAGGTTACACACTCCGCTAACCCAGAAATAGTGCTTTAGGTTAAGAACTTTGCTTTGGGATAAGAACAGAAATCGGGCTCCAGCGGTGCAGCGGCAGCAGGATGCCCCATTGGCTAAAGTGGTGCTTCAGGTTAAGAACAGTTTCAGGTTAAGAACGGACCTCCGGAACGAATTAAGTACTTAACCCGAGGTATCACTGTATAGCCTGTAGATATTTGTGTGTGTGTGTGTGTGTGTGTGTGTGTGTGTGTGTCACAATAAATATACTGCACTGAAGAACCTGGAACTCTGAGCATTTCTGCTAAAGCGATGCGAAGAATTTGCGACACTCCAGCCACATGCAAGGGAGGAAAAGGAAGTTTCGACAGGCTGGACCAACATCCCCTTGCATGTCCACTCTAGGAAAAAAAGGAATGTTGTATTTGACGGCTCCCAGTGGATTACATCCCACAACCTGAACCCTCTCCCCGGTGATTCTCAGCAAGTGATCTCCCAGCATCGGAGAGAAGGCAGCAAGCAGTGAAATGCATGAAGGAAATGTTGCAAAAGCAGACGCAGCTGTAAACGTGAAACTGAATCTTCTACTTAACAACATCAGCTATTACTGGTGACAGCAGAAAGCAAGAAGGGAAGATGAAAGAGAAATTTGCAACTTAGGAAAATCACAACTCCTCTCTCACATGTATGTACAGTAACTCCTTAGTGGGTATTAATTAAGGGCTGTTGCTTATTCCAAAAGGGAGAGAGAGAGAGAGAGAGAGAGAGAGAGAGAGAGAGAGCACTCCACTGTGGAGTTGTTTTTCAATGACTTTTTCTTTGGGGGGTGGGTGTTGCTGCCCTCCTCTCCTCTTGAACACTCATGTGGAATCCTATTCCACTCTTTTGATCTCTTTCTGAAAGCATTTCTGTCTTCATGGTCCCAGACCAAAGGGACACGAAAGCTTTTATAAAAGGAATAACTGAACAGCACGCATGCTAAATTGCATGGCAGCCCTTGGATGAAAACATCAACCCACTTTCTAAGCACCATGCTCCAAGAGCTGTTTACAGCCATAAGCCTCCCTAGAGATGTCGTTCCTGCTGGAAACTCTGGCTAAAGGAAACCACCAGATCTTCCGGCCGATCTTGGCAGCTCCTTGCATAGACACGGCTAGTCTCAGAGACCGTTTTCAAGTCAGAGCAACTGAAGAAAGCCAGCATCTGCTCCATGCATATGCTATCATGACAACACGATGCACATATAAACTTCTTAAACACATGCACGGATATGGCATGAGCAGAGATTTCCAGACGGGTTTGGAGATTGGCTGCCAAGCACAATAAAACCAGAGCACAACAAAAGAACCAGTCACCCTCAAGCTACGATTGTGCCTTCTCCAAAGCTCCACATGGCCTGCAGCCTCCTTCCTTTAATGAAATAGGTAGGTCATGATCAAGGTCAGTCCTCCAGCTCAAATCATATGCCACTGAAGGAACCACAAACTCTCTTGCTAGACTCAGGGCATCTGGATTTCCTCATTCTCTCTTCCTACATCCACAGTTCCCTCACCCTCCTGCCAGAGAGATGTTCTTAGCTGTGCAAAGTCCATGGTCGTAGCTGACGCAGGATGGTGAATCTGAATGGGGGAGATTTGCTTGGCCAAGCATCTCTAGAAGACCTTGGGGGCAAAGTCTGCCTTTCTCTTATTAAGCTGGCCATTTATGCTTTGTCCAAAAATACAATACAAGGAGGGTTCCAATACAAGATTGGAAGGAAACGTATAGTCAAAGAAAGAGGACGTGGATTGGTATAATATTTCTATATGCTAATGTTGATGTATTGGTAGGAATTTTGTGGCGTTTCCTTTGATTTAGTTTATTGCTTTTCCATAGGTTGAGGACTTGGTTGAGACATAATTGCTATAATTTGAACAAAAATACATCTCAACCTAGCGAAGCAGACCTGTGTGCTTGCTCCTTCTGCTGCCTGAAGGCCCCTGTTCTCCCTTCTTATGGCTCTTTTATCTTTTAAGTAAGCAGCCCTTCCAAGAGAGGATTGTTGCGTGTCGAGGTCCCCAAGCCACCCCCAAATAAATCACAGAATTTTTTTTAAGGTTTTTGGCATAATTTTGGCCACAACTTTATTAAAATACATAAATAGGCATTCTGTCACCATCCAGGGACAGAACTGAATTCCGGATTCCAGCGAAAGCCAGTAAGGGAAAACAATATTGGGGAGAAAATGGAGCTGAGATCCAGGCCCTCACCTCTCCCCACATGCTCCCAGGGGCTTGCGTGGCCCAAGCCCCACACCAGGAATTCGGACGAAAACATGGCGAGCCCCTGGATTCCTTTAACGGAATTCCCTTGCAGCAGCAGCATTGGAGGGGCAGGCACTGCCAACCACATCCCCTCCACCAACCAAAAATTAACCAATGCTTAACCACAACCTTAAAAGTTGTGATGATTTGCTACGCAGCAGGCAAAAACCAAATGGCACCAGCCAATCTGCCAAATGGACAAAATTCCTACCAGGCCCTTGTCCCAAAAGCAGACGACTCCATGACAGGCATAGCAAGGTCAACGCAACAGTCCTAAATTAGGGAGGGTGCGCAGGTGATCTGATGCACGCAGCAAAAGAGAACGCTCCATGCTGCATGCCTTGCATGTAAAACCTTTGGTCCATCCCACCAATTAAAAGGTAAAGGTACCCCTGCCCGTACGGGCCAGTCTTGCCAGACTCTGGGGTTGTGCGCCCATCTCACTCAAGAGGCCAGGGGCCAGCGCTGTCCGGAGACACTTCCGGGTCACGTGGCCAGCGTGACATCACTGCTCTGGCGAGCCAGAGCCGCACACGGAAACGCCGTTTACCTTCCCGCTGGTAAGCGGTCCCTATTTATCTACTTGCACCCGGAGGTGCTTTCGAACTGCTAGGTTGGCAGGCGCTGGGACCGAGCAGCGGGAGCGCACCCCGCCGCAGGGATTCGAACCGCCGACCTTTCGATCAGCAAGTCCTAGGCGCTGAGGCTTTAACCCACAGCGCCACCTGCGTCCCCTATCCCACCAATTGGCAACATCAAAATTAGCCCAGTAGCCCAAACAGCCAAATCACTGCCAATGGCCATCTAAATGATCCCGCCCAGCATTGCTACTGAGGGGGTGGCCTGTCAGACCCCACCGCAACATGTCTCTCCATGAAGGAGAACACGCTTTGTCTGCACAGAAGGCCACCCGCCCCGTCCCACCCTATCCCTAATTCCCTGTGAGGTTCTTTTGCTGCTGCAAAGGCAAGCCAAAGTGAATCTGAGCTCTGAGTTCCCGCAGAGTGGGAAAGCTCCAATGCTGGTTTAAATGTATGGAAGAAGTGAGAGAAATGAGAGCCATAGCTCAGTGCTAGAATATCCTCCTTTCATGCAGAAAGTCCCAGGTTTGATCCCTTGTATCTCCAGCCAAGGCTGGGAGAGATTCTGTGGAAACCCTAAGCTAGAGGGACCAATTCAGTATAAGGCAGCTTCCTATGTCCCAGCCAGACTTCTTGTTTTTCATAGTATTTCCTGACAGAGCTGCTTCACTGTTAACAAGTTGCGGTGCTGAATGCCATTATAATGGTACCTCAGGTTAAGTACCGTATTTTTTGCTCTATAAGACTCACTTTTTCCCTCTTAAAAAGTAAGATGAAATGTGTGTGCGTCTTATGGAGTGAATGCAGGCTGCGCAGCTATACCAGAAGCCAGAACAGCAAGAGGGATTGCTGCCTTCACTGTGCAGCGATCCCTCTTGCTGTTCTGGCTTCTGAGATTCAGAATATTTTTTTTCTTGTTTTCCTCCTCCAAAAACTAGGTGCGTCTTGTGGTCTGGTGCGTCTTATAGAGCACAAAATATGGTACTTAATTCGTTCTCGAGGTCTGTTCTTAACCTGAAACTGTTCTTAACCTGAAGCACCACTTTAGCTAATGGGGCCTCCCGCTGCCGCCACGCCGCCGGAGCCCAATTTCTGTTCTTCTCCTGAAGCAAAGTTCTTAACCCGAGGTAATATTTCTGGGTTAGCGGAGTCTGTAACCTGAAGTGTATGTAACCTGAAGTGTATGTAACCCAAGGTACCACTATACTTAGCCGAAGGACTGTCATCTGAAGACCCATGAAAAATATCCAGCCCCAGGAAGGCTGCGCTCCCAGTTTTTCTCTCCATGCCCCTCACCCGGCCCCAGTAGGACAAAAATCCCAGCAGGCTCAATAGGCCTTGAACCAGGAAAGGAGAGGAATGGGGAAAAGCAGGGAAATCCCATGGGCGGAAACAGAAGGTGAGCGAGCAGGTGGCACAGCCCACGTCCAAATGCACAAATTCCCTTTCCTTTTTAAGGAGAAGGAAGAAGCAAGGCCAATTCAGCTGGCTCAAGAGGTAGTATAGCAAAAGGCGGACGGTGGAACGAGGAGGAAGCGGGAAGAAGACAGAAAACCCAGGAAGGCGGCAAAATGAGAAACTTGTGCAACTGAAAGGCCTTTTAAATAGCACTGGAATCAATTTTGTTGAATGTTTATTTGTACATTGCTCCTGAAGCTGGACCCCCCAGCATTAGGAAACACTCCGAGCTGTAATAACTCCCAAGTATTTATTTGGCACCGTTGTGGAGAGTTTTCTCTTTTGGAATGCCTTCGGATGTTGCTGCACCACCATTTAACAAATTGGCTGAGTCTCTTCAAGCTCAGATCCTGATGGGCAGAGAGGGCCTAGGAGTTTAGCAGCTGGAGTTCTCTGCCCAGCAGCCCCAATTCAGCCACTGGGATACAGCTCTGATTTTCAGAACTTTGTCCTGAGAAAACCCCACTCTCCATCTTCCCTGATCTTAAAGAAGGAGCTGCATTTCCCACACACGGTGCTCTCTAGATGACAGGATAGGTATCACCAATGAAGTGCCGGCCAGACTTGTCTTTTAACATCTATGTTTTTATACCCTTCACTTTATGGAGAAGCCAGCAACTAAATGCTTGCCACACAGCCGCACATTTTCGCTGAGGCAAGCAAAGGAACTTGAAGGAAATGTATTCTTTTAAATGCCATTGCTGATTGCATTTTTGCTCTGAAATTTCCTCCCCCAAGCCTCAGCTCAATGCAAATGAAATGCTTGCTTGTTGCAGCTGGATAACTCTCTTTGCTTCTCCCAGCCCACTGAGACCGGGAAAAGCCAATGTTGAGCTAGCCAATTATTACTCTGCCTCGGTATTCCTCATCTGTAAAATGGGATCAATGTCCTCTAAATCTAGTTCCTAATTAGGGTCTAGATTGTCAGTTTTTCTCACTAATTCACATGGAGCTATTGATTGTTTCTCTCTATATGGTAACCATTTCACTGTTCAACATGCAACATTGAGCCTATATGTGTTTTATATATTTGATTGCATCTTGTGGTTTGCGTCACTGCTTTTGTTACCAGCTTTTGTTGTCTGTTTCCATACACTTTTCATTTCCACTTTCTGGTTGAAGCACGTTTCAGTATAAATTGCTTTAGTTCTGCCACTGTGAGCCACATGCCATTGTTATTAATAATAACCTTTCATAACAATTTCTTTTGAATTATGGTGCTGGAGGAGACTCTTGAGAGTCCCATGGACTGCAAGAAGATCAAACCTCTCCATTCTGAAGGAAATCAGCCCTGAGTGCTCACTGGAAGGACAGATCCTGAAGCTGAGGCTCCAAGACTTTGGCCACCTCATGAGAAGAGAAGACTCCCTGGAAAAGACCCTGATGTTGGGAAAGATGGAGGGCAGAAGGAGAAAGGGACGACAGAGGACGAGATGGTTGGACGGTGTTCTCGAGGCTACCAGCATGAGTTTGACTAAACTGCGGGAGGCAGTGGAAGACAGAAGTGCCTGGCGTGCTCTGGTCCATGGGGTCACGAAGAGTCGGACACGACTAAACGACTAAACAACAACAACAACAACAATTTCAAGGCAGTTTAGAACCATACAGTAAAACAACTAGAAATAAGCTTAAAAACAATACAAGCACCCGAGGCAGAGTCTTAACCCCACCCCCAATCCAGCTGTAAAAGTTTCTTGAAGCACTTTTCTGAGAACTGCAAGTCGCCAGCACCTGTCTTAACTCAAAGGGGATCTAAGAATCACAGGGTTGCAAAGCTGGAAGGGACCATGGGTCTTCTAGTCCAGGGGTCAGCAAACTTTTTTAGAAGGGGGCCAGTCTATTGTCCCTCAGACCTTGTGAGGGCCAGACTATATTTTTTCTGGGGGGGATGAATTCCTATGCCCCTCAAAAAACCCAGATGCATTTTAAATAAAAGCACACATTCTACTCATGTAAAAACACACTGATTCCCGGACAGTTCGTGGGACAGATTTAGATGGTGATTGGGCTGGATCCAGCCGCCTTAGTTTGCCTACCCATGTTCCAGTCACTGCTGCTGCTTACCAGGAGGCAGAGCCAGGCGCGCAAGGCAGCAGGGAGGTCAGTGCTGTGTGCACAGACTGAGCCATATGGTGTTTCTGCCAGTGTGTTTTCACAGGGCCAAATCCCCATGGCTGCCCCACTCTGCCCTCTGCTACTGCTTCATTCTACAAATAATCTCTGGCAGTCTTCATTCTTCAGCCTGCCTGGGTGACTATGCTTCCTAAAAAAAATGCCCCATGCCATCCTTGGTGATGCTTTCCTATACAGTGGTACCTCGGGTTACATGCACTTCAGGTTACATGCGCTTCAGGTTACATGCGCTTCAGGTTACATATGCTTCAGGTTACAGACTCTGCTAACCCAGAAATAGTGCTTCAGGTTAAGAACTTTGCTTCAGGATGAGAACAGTAATCGGTGGTGCGGCAGGTTACGTACGGAGCTCCAGGACGAATTAAGTACTTAACCCGAGGTACCACTGTAAATGCAGTAAGGTAGAGAGGCAGTTTTTGTTCCTTTGATTTATTTATTTTTAAGGAGGTATTTTAATTTTTAAAGAAAGCAGTGAAGGTGTTTTTTTAAAAGGTAAAAGGAAAGATTCCCCTTAAACAAGATTAGCAAGCAGACTGACCACAAGTTCTGGGTAGCCAGGCTCTCTGGGTTTCTGAGCTTCAATCAAAGATGGTATGAGGTGATTTCTCCCTTAGGGCTTTTCAGATGAGGATGTGCAGGCAGCTAAGGGGTCTGCAGAAGACTGGAAAATACCACAAACACATAATCACATATGCCTCAAAACAATAAGGTACACCTTAGCCGAAACTTGCCCAAAGTTCAGAGAAATGAGA
Organism: Podarcis gaigeae; assembly: GCF_964106915.1. Classification (NCBI taxonomy): domain Eukaryota; kingdom Metazoa; phylum Chordata; class Lepidosauria; order Squamata; family Lacertidae; genus Podarcis; species Podarcis gaigeae. The sequence goes on from NC_139681.1 coordinate 6,625,372, forward strand.
CAGAAAGAGAGAAGTAAACGTTCAAAAAATTGGAGGGGAGGTTTCAACACATCCCTAGTGGTTATTGATCAGGGCCTCTATTGTCAGAGTTACTAGTGAGTTCTTTTGGAGCAGCTCATTTATTCTCTCTATAGCTAACAACCGGGCTTCTGTTCTCCAAACCAGTACTGGTGAGTATCCAAATTTGATTCCATGGAAAGCTCCTTTCCCCCCGATATAAATGCCAAATAAAGACATGAATGTAGCAGTTGGCAGGATAAAACATGGCTCTTTGTTCCAAATCATCTTTCACTGAAACCATGGAGGATCGTTTGTGGTTAGCTCTCGGAAGACAGATACCCTAGAGGTGGAGATCTGCAGACCTTTAGCCTTTCTCTGTGACAAAGTGTGACACTTTTATTCTGAAAGTGCATCTGTGTGTGTGTGTGTGTGTGTGTGTGTGTGTGTGTGCAGCAATGCATAAGATGACCAATTAGAAGAAAGGGATACACACAAAAAAAATATTCTGGAGCATGGAAGAATATATTCTGAATAACGTTTTCTCTATCTTCATCCTAATTATATAACATTTTTATATAACATTTTTTATAACATATAACATAGAGCTTTTCTGCTCTATCTGAAACATGAATCAAAACAATATTTTTAAACCATCCAATGTTTCTAATATGAAACAGAGACAGTGTAAAGTTGCAGCATTTAACAATTAACACATGCATTTGCACTAATATTGCATTCCTATTTTGTTTGAAGAAATGGCATTGTCTCTGAAGTTAGGGAGAAACAGTTATATTTACATTGAAATAAAATCACAAGGACTGTCAGGGGTTAGGTTCCTATTCCGTGAGCCCTCTGGGGATGAAGAGGCAAGGGATGTTGACTTCACCCGGGTACTTGTAAGGAGGCTAATAACAGCAGTTAATAATAATAATCTGCTCTTCTAAAAATACACAGAGTGGTATATAAAATAAATGTTTTTCTGATTAATTTTATCTGAATAAGTACATGCCAAAAAAAGATTTTCTGGAAACACTTAAAGCCAAATTAGAAAGAGAGAGTTGTCAGTGTTGTTTTATAGATTATGAATGCTGTAGCACTTAGTGAATCCTATATTGCTTCAGCTGCAATTGTGCTGGTTAGCCTATTTTTTTTTTAGTTGTTGCTTTGTTAACGGTATTTTAGAGATTGTAATTGTTTCACGGATGATATGTGAATTATTCAGTATGATTTAGGCTGTATTTGTTCTATTTTGTTATTATTTATTGTAAGCCACCTTGGGATTCATTTGAATGAAAAGCAGCATGGAAATATAATAAATCAAATCAAAATCACAGAGGCAGGAGACAGGGCAGACTGAGGCAATGACTAGGTGGCGATGAGGTCAGACTGTAGACAATAGCTAAAGCTGTGCTTTAGGAACACAAAGCTCTTATCTTGCTTCGGGAGGGGACAAGCCGAGCCTCACCTGTCCTAGTAAAAGCATTGCTGACTTCTGACTGTGAGCCCCACCCCTCCTGGAAGGGGCCCAATCCTCTTTGTTTCTCAGTGCAATGGAAGAAGAAGAAGAAGAAGAGTTTGGATTTGATATCCCGCCTTTCACTCCCCTTCAGGAGTCTCAAAGCGGCTAACATTCTCCTTTCCCTTCCTCCCCCACAAAAAACACTCTGTGAGGTGAGTGGGGCTGAGAGACTTCAAAGAAGTGTGACTGGCCCAAGGTCACCCAGCAGCTGCATGTGGAGGAGCGGAGACGCGAACCCGGTTCCCCAGATTACGAGACTACCGCTCTTAACCACTACACCACACTGACTCTCAATGGAGCACACTGAATCATCCGTGGAGTCCTCATGGCCACATCCTCTGCTGAACAGAGTGTTCACTGGATGGCAACAATTCAGAGATATGTTTTCTGCTTCATCACAGTGGCCAGAGGACTGGAGATCAGTCTACATCGCAATCCCAAAGAAGGGCAGTGCCAAAGAATGCTCCAACTACCGCACAATTGCACTCATTTCACACGCTAGCAAGGTTATGCTTAAAATTCTACAAGGCAGGCTTAAGCAGTATGTGGACCGAAAACTCCCAGAAGTGCAAGCTGGATTTCGAAGGGGCAGAGGAACCAGAGACCAAATTGCAAACTTGCGCTGGATTATGGAGAAAGCTAGAGGGTTCCAGAAAGACATCTACTTCTGCTTCATTGACTATGCAAAAGCCTTTGACTGTGTCGACCACAGCAGACTATGGCAAGTTCTTAAAGAAATGGGAGTGCCTGATCACCTCATCTGTCTCCTGAGAAATCTCTATGTGGGACAAGAAGCTACAGTTAGAACTGGATATGGAACAACTGATTGGTTCAAAATTGGGAAAGGAGTAAGACAGGGCTGTATATTGTCTCCCTGCTTATTTAACTTATATGCAGAATTCATCATGCGAAAGGCTGGGCTGGATGAATCCCAAGCCGGAATTAAGTAAAACGGGGGGGACGGGACCTAAATGACTATACATTGCACATATCATCCGATAGGTGGATTCATCTGCAAAAATGGGGAATGGTGATGAGACCTTGGGCTTTGCTGTTCCTTTCAGTCATGCACAACACTATTTTGGCAGAATTCGTTTTCCATATATTTAAATGAATCGGGAAAACTTTAATAACTTTTGAGCCACTGATCAGGACTTCAGCAAACTAACGAAAATGTGGAAAAAGTAAATCCGTAGTTTTCACTGGAACAGGAAATAAATAATTGATAAGCTTTTTCAGTAACTGGGGAAGTGTCGATTTTTAACGTGCTCTTAATTGCTTTACCTGTGGCAATTTGTATCAGGGCAGTTTTTAATTTAGTACTTTCATATACCTCACCAGATTATTATCACAATAGATGCCATTTTTATAAGCGATAGAATATTGAGGCTCTTAATGCTGGAGCCTTGTTTTTGCTACTCGGTGTATATACGTATTATATTTTTTATTCTGCTTTTCTCCTTAACTATAGGAGCACTCTGGTGCTTCTATAATTTGCTCTTATTTATTATTATTTGCAAGGGGTTGAAGTTTAATATTTGTTCAGTTTACAAGTTTAAAATAAGCATTTGTCAATTTCGCTCACTGCCAGCTCAGCAAACTAGAATTGGCACTGCTCAGAAAAGCAGATTTGTGGCATTGACAGTAAAGAAAATGATTCCACGTCCTTCAATTGGAGTTGACAGTAGTTACCAGTTACTTTTATGATATGTGAACCACAATGGCATTTGGCTTGCTCTCTCCTGACTTTGCAGAACTGATGAGGTCCATTAAAAAAAAAAGAAACCCTTACTTAACCATTAAAATCAGTAGATTTGATGCCAAGCACAAGAAACTGAAAAATGAAGTTAGGAAGCTCAACCATGAATATATGATTAAATAAGTGAGGCACTCCTGTTCCAGGTTGTTGAATTTAATGCCCTTTCAAGAGCCTGTGGCTAATTATTCTCCCTGCCTCTTGTTCTGACCATGTCCTTTCCATCCCATTCAAGATCATTTCTGTGACTTCCTCTCTAATGCACAATTTCAAGCTCCTCCATCACTCTCCTCCAAGTCTATGCCAAGAACAACCCATTTCTAGAAAGCAAAGTTGCCAGTAAGAAGACCTTGGCAGAATTTTGCAAGAACTCCCAGATTTTCTTCAGAGGCTGAATTGTGGAAGCTGTGTTGCCAACAGAGAAAGGAATGTAACTGAATGCATGACTAGAAAAACAATTCCAAGTCAGACCTAACACACTTGCAAGGCACAAACCTCTAGCAATATATGGTTCCCATTGGCACTTTGACGTATTAGAGCTGGGTTGAAATCTCTCAGAAAATAGTCGTCTGAGAAATTATCTGAGGATTTCCTTTTCAGGGCTTCCTCCAAATGGCTGGAGAATCTCAGCCCCTGCCCAAGCAAGAATATACCCCCCAAGCTTAACTTGTGAATGGTTGGGAATGTGGCTTTAACTGCGGAAGTAGCTCACCAGGTGGGGCTGTGCTGCTATGCCAGCTTCCCAGCAGATGGTTTGCTGTTGCTTACTGGGAAGGAAAGGAGGAGAGAGGTGGCATGGAGGTCAGCATGGTGCAAACACTCAGGCATAGCCAATGCAGCTCTCCTGTTGGTTGGTTTGCACCACAGTGATCTACCAACCACCTTGTCCCTCTCCCTCCCTGTAAACATCAGTGACACACCTGCCAAGACTCCACAGCACCAGGTAAGCCAATTCTGATGGATATATTAGTTGAAGGGGGAAAAAGGCATGGGCACGATTCTCCCCAGGCCTTTCTCTTTGCCCATAGCTTCTTTCATCCACCAGGATTTGCTAACGTTGTTTCATCCAAGTATTAACTGAGCCGAATTATTTTCTGAGGAATTTTCTTACCATTTGCTTTTGCGTGGCCAGGTGGAGACCCCCCGACCCCATGTAACCCTCCGGGAGGAATAATGACTCATGACAACATGTTATGGGATTAAAATCGGCCACAACTTTATTAAAATTTCAGGTGTAGGGAGACCTTGGTTCAGATCCAGGGATCTGGGCAACATCAGGGTTATCCAAACTGTGTGGGGATTGGGCTGGCTCTGGAAAACGTCTGTTCAAGCAGAGAGCCCGCCCCCCATTTCACCGCAACACAGGGGAGAGCACTGACAACCTAACGGTGTGTTGCCAGCGACTCCCTTCCACACAATCCCTTTAATGGGGAACCGTGCAGGACGGGGCATGGGTCACCGCTTCTCGCCCCTCCCCCCATTTAGGGAAGATAGACTAAAGGATTCCACCCAAGGCCTGAAACCACCAAAGTTGTGACGTTTTGCTGTGGAGAAGGCAAAACCTGCCAATGCAGGGAAATTCCTTCCTAGTCCTTCAATGACCACAGCAGAGCCCGCATACCTGTTAACCTGCGAAAGGAAGGCGTAAACTGATGGAGGGCAGGGTGGGACACGCTCTGGAGCCGAGTGTGGTGTAGTGGTTAAGAGCGGTAGTCTTATAATCTGGGGAACTGGGTTCGCGTCTCCGCTCCTCCACATGCAGCTGCTGGGTGACCTTGGGCCAGTCACACTTCTTTGAAGTCACACTCTCAGCACCACTCACCTCACAGAGTGTTTGTTGTGGGGGAGGAAGAGAAAGGAGAATGTTAGCCACTTTAAGACTCCTTAAAGGGAGTGAAAGGCGGGATATCAAATCCAAACTCCTCCTCCTCTGCTGCTGCTGCTGCTGCTGCTTCTTCTTCTTCTTCTTCTTCTTCTTCTTCTTCTTCTTCTTCTTCTTCTTCTTCTTCTTCTTCTTCCACCCTCTCTTGTGTGTGCAGGGGGGGGGGGGGGTCCTAACTCTACCTGGTCAACGTCCCTGGCAACACCTCCCCAGCTGGAATTGGCTAATTGTCTGAGGTTGGGCAGGAACCTCCAAGTATCCAACTCGAGAAGGTGAAGCCAGGCTGAATTGCCGGGGATCAAGTGGCACGACCAAGCAAAGAGCATTCCCTATTTGAGGCGGGGAGCGGTCATTTCGCCTCTGCCCCCAAACTGTTGAAGAATTCCCCCTGGTGAATTCCCACCTCCTCCTAAATTTTCTACCTTCAAATAGGATGGAGGATTTTGTGAGGCTGTTTCCACCAAGACTGCAAAGGCAAGGGAGGCTCCTTGGCAGGCTGTCTTGACAGGTCAAGATATGTGGCTGTTGGGAGACTCTGTTTCATTTGGATAGCTGGCAGCTGTTTAGGCCTGTTCTGGAAACAGGCTTGATTCGCTCTTACTATGTACATTAAGAAGCAGGTGTGTTGACTCAGAGACACTTAGACTCAACTTTATTGATCGACTCTGACCATTAGCAAAAAACAAGGAGGCAAGCTGTTGGAATGAATTACTTTGAGAGCAGGTTTTGGACACGTGTCATCCTAGTGAAAGCCCAAGGAGAAAGCTGGCTAATAAAATCTGCCTATTCCCTCAATTTGACCTTTACTGGCCTCAAAACTGCACAATGTAATTAGATCAAACCTGAAGCTGGCAGTGTTTTGATAATTTGCAGGGATATCAGATGAACATTCTGAGTTGGTGTGTTTAAGAACTCCTTAAAAGGTTTCACGGCACTCCTTATCAATCCATGTAAAAGGTTTGCAGTGAAACTCAAAGCTTGGTGGGAGGACCAGCTGCATGTGCACTGATCCAGACGAGCCTCGCTGGGTTGGTCCAAAATGGGCTAACCCTCCCTGGTGCAAGGCTCGGAGATGGAGGGGGTAGGGATGACCACCAGAATGTTCTTGAACAGAGGAAGTGGGATGCTTTCCAGAATCAATGCGTGCTCTACACAGTGTCCCGCTTCCAACATTAGAGCTAAACTGACAAAACTCTGGTCCTTGTGAATGTTACTGGAGAAGGGCCAAAGTTCAGTAGAGCTTAGTAGAGCACCTGCTTCAAATACAAATTTCCCCAGCTTCAGTCCCTAGCAGCTCCTGGTGAGACTGGGAGAGATTATTGTCTGAAATTCGGGAGAGCCATCGCCAGTCAGTGTAACCAAAATAAACTGAGCTGGGCAGACCAAAGCTCTGACTCAGTAGGAGGCAGCTTCCTGTTTTCTTCCTATTGGCTGGGCTGCAATTTGAGCCCTGTCCACTCATTGTTTCCACTATACCAAAACCAGAACCAAGCCTGTGACTTAGGGTGCTGCAATTCAGGTCATGAAGCCATTCATAATATAACAAACCATATGCTAATAATTTTTTTATATGAATGACACTCAGCTCTACTTCTCCTTAGAATCTGCACCAGCCGAAGCTAGGCTGGGGCTGGATCAGTGAGAGCTCAGTGGGTCCTGGGTCCAGGAAATAGGAACTTCTGTTTGAGTGGCTTATTTAGTGCAGCTTTTTAAAAATAATAATAAAAAAACAACCCAGGATTTTAAGGATGAAATGTTAGTGATGTGTATTTTGTGCACAAAACTGCAAACTGTAGCATGACAATATTCTTACAATGTTATTATATATATAGATTGTGTATGTGTGTAATAATGGTTTGAGCTTGCAGCACAACCTCTTAACCTACTGGAAAACTGCTTCCCCCCGCCCTCTGAAATTGTATGTATTTTATGCATATTGATCCATAGACCTTGTTGCCTGAGGAGAAACAAGGGAAAGGCAATAATCACACCAGAAGACCAAACTTAGGTGATCAAATGAACAAAAGAATCCCATGCATTAGCTCCATGGACATTTCTGTGTACACAACATGTGTGCAACCTGCAGTTTTGTGTACATAATACACATCACTAACATTTCATCCTAAATTCCAGTAGGTTAGGGGGTTCTGCTGCAAGCTCAAACCATTATTACACACATACACAATCAATTTCTATATATAATAACATTGTAAGAATATTGTCATGCCACAGTTTGCAGGGATACCAATAGGTGGCCCCGGATTAGATGGGCCCACTGGCCTGAGCCAGCAGGCTCTTTCCATGTTTTTCAGAGGTAGTGGGAAGGGAGCTGAATAATTTTTGTGGTCAGGAAAACAAAAGTCAGAATGTATACACTGCACTGTGCACAGACCACATGTGTATAATATGTGAGCATATAGTGATTGTTTAAAAATGCATATTTTAATACAACTGGGAGGTGGGAGTGAAAACTGTATTCAAACCAAGATCTAGGAGTGAGATGGGAGTCAGGAAAAATCTTTTCTGATTAGCTTGACATCGAGACTTTTAGAAGATCCCCTCCCTTGTCTCTGAGCCCAATTCAAGGGATCAGTGTTGACATACACATTCCTAAATGTCTTGTGACCCAGTTACCTGAAGGAGTGTCTCTCCTCAGGTGGCCCTGCCCAGACTTTGAAGTCTGCACTTGGTAATTCCACTGCAGTCCTCCACGGGACTTTCTCATCCATGGTTGTGGGATGTCCTGTCAACTGCCGCCAACACTATCAATCTTTTGACGACAGCTTATGACATTTCTTTTCCATCAGCCATTTTCAGTATGATACCTTCACGGCCTGCACCATGACAGATGTGAGTTAAATCATATTTTGACTGTTTTAATTTATTTTTATTTTGTTTTAAATTGCTGTTACCCACCATGAGATCATCAGTGATAAAAGGCAGGATATAAATCCTATGAGTGAATTCATCATTCAGTGGCCTCCTAAGGCATGGTTCAGAAACACTCTTAGCCAGCTTTTGAACAAATGTCTATATTGTACTTGCATGGAACTTTGTTCCATGTATTGGCAAGAAAATCAATGCAATGTTCCACGCGTCCAGGAAAAACAATGCTCTTAACTTCTCCTCTCCACACTAGTCTGCCTGCCCTTGGAAGGGAAAAATGGATATTTTCCCCCTAACAGAACAGCCTGGCTGCTTCACAGCAGATGGAACTGGAATCAATTGTCTCAAATCAAACAGAAATGATTATGCAGCCAAGAGAAGGTCTCTTGAGACAAAGCAGTGCACTGCTTCCAATATCCCAATAGAAGGAAGTGCTTGAAATCAGGGGCTGCATCAGACATTTGCACACATGCTCAGAGGGGGACATGGGTGGCGCTGTGGGTTAAACCACTGTGCCGCTTGGGCTTGCCAATCAAAAGGTCAGGGGGATTCGAATCACCAACCTACTGATCGGCAAGTCCTAGGCTCTGTGGTTTAACCCACAGCGCCACCCGTGTCCCCTATCTTAAAATTAGTTCAGAGCAAATTAAAATCTGGACAGATGGCAGTCCACAGGTAAAATTGAGAGTGGTTAATATTCTCCAGGGCCAACTGTTGCCACTGGTCTTATAAAGGACTTGTGAGCAGGAGGACTTGTAACATTAAGGAGAATGTTTAAATTTGGAGATAATTAAAGATATGGAAATTATTGACATGTATAAATTAAGATAATATAAAAGAACCAGGGGAGGGAATGGAGGGAAGTTGAGGGATATAAGTAATCCCAAAATGTGGATTTATTATTGTGTGAAAATGTTTTTCCCCCCTGTTTTTGTGTGTGTGGTTTATTCTTTTATGCTTATGTGATTATAATGTTTAATTGTGAAAATTAATCTTTAAAAAATTAAAGATGAAGAAGTGTCAAATGCGCAACGAAGAAACAACTTTCCAAAAGATGTATCAGGTGATGATTATGAAATTTCTGTCTTTCTGTTCTGATGTGTGGCATTCACAGGAACAGACAAGAGAATTGCATGCATACTCATTTATTGCTGAGTAAATGATGATGCCAACAGAACGAAATCATTTCCCCTCCCCATCACTGTCTGAGGAACAGGGCAACATTTCCCCCTGTGCTGAACACTAGGTGTCAGTTCATCTGGAGTGTGGGTGATATGTTACTAATAAAAGCCAAGAGCATCAGGAAACTGCCCAAAGGGGGTGATTTAAATGGATCCTCTTTCAATAGATTATGGGACTTGGTGAAAGCAGTAAGGCAAGGGTCAAAAACCTGGTGAGAGGTGTCACTCGGGATAAGGAGGTAATTCCACATTTTCATTTTGATCATTTTGGTGCCTATTGAAGTGGAAGTTAAGAACACCACCATATCATTGCAGGGTGACGGCACACTGCTGATATTTGCCCTCAGCAGCACAGAAGGCTTTAGCATCTCACACAACAAGAGACACACAATCTGTATAGTGAACTGGATCAGCAAAATTCCTTTCATACATCCAGCAGCAAGGTGTTGAGTCCAAGGCTGAGACCGTCAGCCAATAGGGATGCAGACTGAACAGCACTTATGTGCTTTGTTTTCACAGTCTGATCATACTTTGCTAAAAACAGGGTCCACACTGAACTGTGTTGAGCCCGTCCACTTTATTGTACATCTGTAGAGTTCTCCCCAAAGGTGAGAATCTAGTGTGTGGGTGGTGCTGTTTCAGGCATATAACCAACATCACTCACAGCCTGAACTTTGGAAAGAGATGAAAAAATTATATTCTCACTAACATATGGTAATTGAGGACCACGTATTGCATGATGGGTGGTCCCACAAAAAACTGGCTACCGTTACTACTTTGATTCTTAATCCCAGGGAGAAGTTTTTATTACTATTATTACTACTGTTATTATGGATGGGTAGTTAACTTATCCCCATGAAGAAGATTTCAAAGTGTACAAAGGATTTGGCTACCTAGTGCTGATATGACAACTTGCTCATGTAAATTTATTAGCCTTGAGAAACCAAATCTGGTTTTCCTTAGAAGAAAAACCATTATATTCCCAAATTACATACATTTGGATTCATTTAAAAGTTATTGCATTATATTTTTTTTAAAAAAAGGTATTCATAGCCTTTCAATCTATTTTAATTGCTAGTCTAAACTGGAATTGTAGGCTCATACTTGGCATGTATACATTATAAATATATAGTGGCATTCTTTAATTAGGCAAGTATTGCAACAGACTACTAAAGTTTAGAGATCTGATGAGTGTGGCTGTGTGAGCCAGATCTAGGTTCCCAGAATTCAATTGTAATCTTTTAGTGTTCCAGTCATGTGTTAATATCATTTAATTGGCTCATTCACCACATTCATTGATTCTACCAGTATCTCCATTCCATGAAACCACACTGAAGAGTCAAGCTACACTTTTTCCTTAGCATGCCCTTGAGACAACCTCTGTGTGGTGCCTTGTTCATTCTGACACTATGATGCCAGCACATAGTTGTTCTGCTTGGTCAGGAGGGTTTCCACACCACCAACAACAATAGCGCTTCCTTAGAAACACTCATCTTAAAAAGCAGAGACATCACCTTGCCAACAAAGGTCCATATAGTTAAAGCTATGGTTTTCCCAGTAGTGATGTATGGAAGTGAGAGCTGGACCATAAAGAAGGCTGATCACCAAAGAATGGATGCTTTTGAATTATGATGCTGGAGGAGACTCTTGAGAGTCCCATGGACTGCAAGAAGATCAAACCTCTCCATTCTGAAGGAAATCAACCCTGAGTGCTCACTAGAAGGACAGATCGTGAAGCTGAGGCTCCAATACTTTGGCCACCTCATGAGAAGAGAAGACTCCCTGGAAAACACCCTGATGTTGGGAAAGATGGAGGGCACAAGGAGAAGGGGATGACAGAGGACGAGATGGTTGGATAGGGTTCTCGAAGCTACCAGCATGAGTTTGACCAAACTGAGGGAGGCAGTGGAAGACAGGAGTGCCTTGCGTTCTCTGGTCCATGGGGTCACGAAGAGTTGGAGATGACTAAACAACAACAAGAAACACTCCATGTGTTGAGAAAGCCTCATATGCTTATGTGGGATAAGGGAACAGAGAGGAAAACTGGCCATTTATGGGCCATCCCCCCATCATGTTGTCCATAGACAATTTCTCTTTGTCTAGGCAAACCTTTTCATAAGAGTGCTGAAAAACGTTGAGGAAATGGTGAGTTAGGGCAACAGTCAGTGATATCCTCCCAGTTGTGAAACAGAAATCCTCTTGTGCAATGCACCTTCCAGGGTTTTTTGTCCATTCTTCATCTCATTCTTCATTCGTCTTTCTTATGCCGTGTGTTACCTTCCACCCATTTATTCTGGTTTATTCCCAACTAAGCCTTTTAAATAATTTTATGGGTCTTGCCTGGGCCTGCTGCCTTCTTGGGCCCTTGTTACACTTCAAGTCTCTATGGCAGGCATGGCCAAACTTGGTCCCCAGCTGTTTTGGGACTACAATTCCCATCATCCTTGACCACTGGCCCTGTTAGCTAGGGATTATGGGAGTTGTAGTCCCAAAACAGCTAGAGGGCCAAGTTTGGCCATGCCTGCTCCATGGGCACCAGCCACCACTGGCTATCTCAAGATTCCCCTTCAGTTGACCTTCACTTTCTCTTGCCCAGCTCCCAATCATTTCAACAGGATTTGAAATTTCCACGGGTTTGTTCCCATAATTTTATCTGAGACAACATGCAGCCCTGCTGCTCCCTCAACTTGAATTATGAAAGATGTGCATCCCCACAGTACTTCCATGTATATCTTTATTGGGGGGGGGTATCCCTCCGGTTCAAGTAGATAAATAGGGACCGCTTACCAGCGTGAAGTTAAACGGCGTTTCCGTGTGCGGCTCTGGCTCGCCAGAGCAGCGATGTCACGCTGGCCACGTGACCCGGAAGTGTCTGCGGACAGCGCTGGCCCCTGGCCTCTTGAGTGAGATGGGCGCACAACCCCAGAGTCTGTCAAGACTGGCCCGTACGGGCAGGGGTACCTTTACCTTTTATCTTGACTTGCCATTGATATTTTCTTTCCCTCTCTCTCTGTGCATGTGAGTGCACCACAGCAACATACAGTATCAGCTTGATTTAGTTTGATTGCAGTGACTTAAACGAAGCCAACATTGTAAAGACATAATGCTCAAAGGGACACCCGTTCTTCTTGCAAGCATTTTAAGAAAGAAACAAATAACCAGCAAACTTGAAAGGAATTATAATGCTTCTCGACTTCTTGTCACAGGTTTTACATTCTCTTGATAGGTATCCCTGCATATTTTTAGGTATCTGTAACAAAAGTCAGTCCTGCCGTCTGATGCTCAAACAATTCTTTCTGCTTCACGTGATGCCTGTCAGAATGACGGAATAAAGATCACGGGCTGTTTAAACACCAGAAAAATTTCCCCTTTATAAAGAAGGTATTTTTTATTACACTTGCAAACCCAATGTAACCAGTCTTGAGTCCAAAATGTTACATATGCTGTACATATGCCTACATGGACTGCAAGAAGATCAAACCTATCCATTCTGAAGGAAACCAGCCCTGAGTGCTCACTGGAAGGACAGATCCTGAAGCTGAGGCTTCAATACTTTGGCCACCTCATGAGAAAAGAAGACTCCCTGGAAAAGACCCTGATGTTGGGAAAGATAGAGGGCACAAGGAGAAGGGGACAACAGAGGACGAGATGGTTGGACAGTGTTCTCAAAGCTACCAGCATGAGTTTGACCAAGCTGCAGGAGGTAGTGGAAGACAGGGGTGCCTGGCGCGCTCTGGTCCATGGGGTCACAAAGAGTCGGACACGACTAAACGACTAAACAACAACAACAACCATCTTTATGAGAAGCAGCTCGCCAGGTGGGTGGAGCTGCAATGCTAGATTGACAGCAGGAGGTGTCACCAATACATCTCAAGAAGCAAGATGGCAGGGAAATTGGTATGGAGCTCATTCACTGGGGAAGCCAATCTGGTACTCCAGCTTGAATGTCTCTGTGGAAGCCCTTGTTGCCACACAATAGAATGGTGAGGGGCCTGGAGCCATTGACACGATATATCGTTCCTGAGAGCCCTTGCCATCATTGTGAAGCATGCAGGTCCCTTTGGTATGTGGTGACCTGAATGCAATGCAATGAGGTCAGCAGCAAGAGTGTGGGTGGTGCAAATCTTCGTCTGAACCTGGCCAGGGCAAGGTTGCATTATCACATTGGCCTGTTGGTGGTGGCAGTGAATAAAACTAGCCAGATCCACACACATCAAATGTGGGTCAGTGAGCAGTGCTGCCTGCTTCCGAGAAAGGAACCAGCCACTTTTTCTGGAACTTCATGCTACCTTCACATACTGTCTAGCACTATGAGGAGGCCAAGATCACACTTTGGGAGCTTCTGACCATAAGTGAATTTGTGAGCTAAGCATGAAGTTCCCTTCTCAGGCCAAACATCATTTCCCCGCCCCGCTCCCCCAGAAGACAGCTGAAACCTTTCAAGCAGGTTCAACACATCCATTGTCAATTGTACATCAAATTGTTTTGTGGGTTGTAGAGTCGCTCTCGCCCGCAATGGATGTCCCAATGGCCATTTAGGGCTTAGGAAATCCAGGCCATGCAATAGAGATCTGCATACTGGTTAATGGTGGGATGAGGGAGATTTTAAACAAGATTGCAATGACTGGAAATCCTACACCTTGCTTCATGGGGCAAATTATTACCAGAAACAACAATGTGCAAACAATAAAGACATAATACAATGCAAAATTATTTCTCATGACAGAATAAAATGTGTGTATGTGTGATGGGGGGGGGGAGAGTGGAACTTGCTGCTATTTATGCTTGTGTTGGCATTTACACATTTAACACAAAACAGGCAAATGTGATACGCTGCAGTTTTGCACAAGGCTTGTTTATGTTGGCTCTCTTCATTTAGGTTACCCCAAAACAGAAGTCTTCTTAACAGAGGCATACTGTTAGAACACGCATTAAGTATATTACTAATGTCTCGCTTAAGAACCACAAGAAGCCCATTGTGCAAAACTGTTTCATAATGATGTATTTTAACCAGAGCAAAGAGAAGCACCCTGTTAAATTCAAATGGTTTCCACATGGATAGCAATTAGCAGAACCACAGGCGATTATGACTTCATGTGTTCTCCAGCAGATAGTGTTTCTCTACTTATCTGTACATTCTCGCAGCAAAGAAGTCAAACTACCGAGTTACTTAATAGTCACAGGAAGAGAAAAAGAGGTATTACCCAAATTCCAAACATTTTAGTAACCTCTGTAATGGGTCATTTGCCAGCTTAGTGCTCACATATCAGACTTCTCTGTGCTCTTGTTAAAACGAGCGTGGGTCATTTTTCTAAGCTTTAACTGGTCCTTTGTGTCTGTCTCAACGACTGAGCAGAGACATGGCAAGAGGAGAGAAGTACACCATTGGCTCATGGGAGCTGTAAATCACTGCAGTGTACTTAAAAAAGAAAAGCGAAAAGGAAACCTTCTAAAACTCTTGCAGTCCTCCCTCAAGAGTTTTCTTCCATTAGGTAGTAATGGGATGATGAATCCAATGACAGTTGTAGCAAAACAAAAAACAAAAAATCACTTTCCTCGATTCCCTTCTGAATGCCCCCCTCCATTCCCACATCCATCTATTCCATTCATAGGAGCCAACTCGTAGGGGCCAAGGTCCCCCCGCAATAAAATACTTGAGGGGTTCAGGCTCCCCAAAGTTGAAGGACATTGCCATTCAATGATTGATTATGTGAGGTGGGACTTATCTGCCCCCACCAATTATTTTATTCAAGTTGGCACCCCTGCTTCTGTTAGGATTCTTGCTCCGTGTTTGCAGTCATGGGATTGTTGTCTATCACATGATGGTGTATGTTTTCATTCCACAGTGTGGGAAGTGACGGAGACAGGATGTTTGGGTTACTGTGTTCCATGAAGTAGGACTATAGTCCTTTGTTTCTTTCTCTTTGCTGTCTGATGAGAAAGAGGAAGGAGCTAAGGCAGAATGTTCCAGGTGTATTATATGTAAATAAAAGTAGATTAGCCAAAATGCTGAGCTATTGAGTCTGTTACGTGAACTGCCAATACTCTGCAGGATCCTAAAGCATGCTAATGCCTCTTGGTATCAGTCGCTGTGATGTTCGGGCTGGAGAAAGCTTTTGAAGCTCCTGAACAATCGACCAGGAGGAAGAGAACATGCCAGGGTCCTACACATGAGTAGGAGATCCTAACAGCTTCCATTCATAAACCCAACTTGATCACACTTGAGGGTCACCCGTTTTTCATACATTATATATTTCATACATTATTCAAATAGCAAATAAATCATAAGTGACTTGTCATAATGCATGTGAAATTTACTTTAGCCCTCTGGGATTGAGAAGACATGGACATATTCCATCCATTAAAAGCTAACTGTTTATTGTGGACAAAGGATCAGAAATACAATTCATAAGAAGTGTAGGTTGGCAAATCTGTTCCATTCGAAATTTACCAATCAGGATACTCATTTCACTTTCTGCCATCTTGATACATCTGGTGTGTTAATCTGGGATGACAGTACATTGAGATTATATTTCATGTTTTTCTGAATAATGTCACAGGTATCCAGAGCAAAAGAAAGCTGGAGTTCTAAATCCACCTTCATCAAAAAAATCATACAATAGTAGAGTTGTCATCTAGTCCAACCCTCTGCAACATAAATATAGTTTATGTTCATTGAGAAATTATATTGATGCTTCCTATTCCTCCAAATGCCCCTTCTGTCACAGTGGACTTTTTTGAAGACCATTTACATCCATTAATCCAACTTGCAAAATTCATGCCATATAAGCTTGTAGTCTTGCCCCATTGTGTGGTTGTGCATGTGACCAGCTCCATGCCTAGAGGATGTGCTCTAGCCACCTGGAAGATGGATAAGGTGGGAGAAAACATCGGAGCAGCCCAGTAGCATAAACGATCACATAGCACCAGACCCAGAAGTATCTGCTTTCAGCGATTGGGTACGTTGCTCACACTTTCAGGAGTAGATCTGTGAAGGACAGTGAAGGATTCAATTTCACATGACCAGTTGTAGGCCTCTCCAGTTAGTGATTCCAGTGATGGGTAAGAATCTCATATCACAAATGAGGAACAGCAACACCAAGATGCCAATGTTATTAACAAGCAGAGTCAAGGAAGTTATTAGAAGCAAGAAGGCTTCCTTAAGAAATGTAGCACCATTATTATTCTTTTAAAGGGTTCTTAGGGGATCCAGGAAGCTCCAGGCTGGTTGGGTTTATATCTGTTCCTGGAAAACTGGTGGAAAGCATTATTAAAGACAAAATTAGCAAACGTATAGGGTAACAAATCTTTGTGAAGAAAAACCAGCATGACTTCTGTTAAGCAAGTTCTGTTAAGCAAGCGTCTCCTCCCCCATCATTCTGCCCAGACACTGAGGTCCAGCTCCGAGGGCCTTCTGGCGGTTCCCTCACTGCGAGAGGCCAAATTACAGGGAACCAGGCAGAGGGCCTTCTCGGTAGTGGCGCCCGCCCTGTGGAACGCCCTCCCAACAGATGTCAAAGCGATAAGCATCTACCTGACATTCAGAAGACATCTGAAGGCAGCCCTGTTCAGGGAAGTTTTTAATATGTGACATTTTAGTGTATCTTTCATCTTTGTTGGAAGCCGCCCAGAGTGGCTGGGGAAACCCAGCCAGATGGGCGGGGTACAAATAATAAATTATTATTATTATTATTATTATTAGTTCTG
Organism: Podarcis gaigeae; assembly: GCF_964106915.1. NCBI lineage: Eukaryota > Metazoa > Chordata > Lepidosauria > Squamata > Lacertidae > Podarcis > Podarcis gaigeae. The sequence continues at coordinate 6,642,303 of NC_139681.1, forward strand.
TTAAGCAAGTTCTGAGAGAGTATGTGGATAGGAGTGGCCTGTTAGACACTTAAAACTTCTAAAAAACTTTTGATTAAGTCTGTCAAGCTTGGCAGTCATGGGATAAGAGAACTGTTCCTCTTATGGATTAATAACTGGCTAAAGAACAAGAGGCAAAGAGCAGTAATAAATGAATAATTCTCACAATGGAAGGAGGTAGGAAGTGGGGTCCAGCAAGGATCTGTAAGTTTTATCTTCTTGCTAAAAGGCAACAATAGGGTCAAGACGATGGAAATTCCACATTGCATTTTCTGTATTTCATAGCTTGATCAGCTGCAGTCAGTAAAATAAGCCTGTTTCTCTTCCATTGTGTGTTTAAAATAAAATGTTGTGCAGTGATATATGAATGCTGAAATTTTAGCATAAAGTGATACTTTGTTGCCCTGTGCCAAGTCTTGATCTCTCCTAATTATGGTAAATGCAGACTATATTCACTAAAGACTGCATATACTAGCATAATGAATGGCAGAATTCTCTCTCTCATGGTGCTGAATTTATCCAGTGAAAAAGAGCTTGTAATTAGATATAACTAAACATCTACATTAAAAATCTGTTATGTGCCAGTTTGCATTAGAATTGTTGTTATTTTTATAAAGCACTATTTATATTACACTTTAACTTCTCATTTAGGAAGGAGTCTTGCAGCAGACTGGAGAAAACATATAATAGTGGACTAAGAAAAAAAATGAAGATCATGGACACTGATTGGAAGCTATTCTTGCTTGTTGGTGGATGTGAGGAATCTTGGTTTTTTTAAAAAAATGTTTTAATAGTTTATTTTTTAAAAATAATATTTATTCAAAATTTCAAAAATACAAAAAAGTACAAAAACCAAAAAAATACAACAACAGAACAGAAAAGAGAATAAAAAACATAGATAACAAAGAAAAATACAAATCCAAATTACATCCTTTCATTAAGTTATTTCTTGGACCTCCTCACACCTCCCTTTTTGTATTCTAACTTAATTCATTATTTCAGCAAATTCTTGCCATACTTCTCAATTTTTATTTAAATAATTTATCTTAACAATCTGTCTCTTTTTTTCCCCCTTTTTGTTAACTCAACATATCCTTTCCAACTTTTACTATATTCTGTTATTCAATTTACCGTTAATTTCTTTGGCCTTATCTTACCTTAAAAACCATAAAATTTCAAAATTTTAACCATATTTATACATAACTCCTTCAATGTGAGGAATCTTGCACACCTTAGATGTGAGGAATCTTGCACACCTTAGAAGTGTGTGTGTGTTTGTGTTCTCAGTTTTTATTTTGGGGCTGAAAATTGTGATTTAGTGGAATAGAAATATATGTGAATCTTTAATAGTATTCAGTTCCAACTTTTGTCCTAGCTGCTACCTATTCAGTATCATTTTTCTCCCTTTTCCCTAGGTAATCAAGAAGGGGAGGAACATGGGTGGTGCTGTGGGTTAAACCACAGAGCCTAGGACTTGCTGATCAAAAGGTCAGCGGTTCAAATCCCCGCGATGGGGTGAGCTCCCGTTGTTCAGTCCCTGCTCCTGCCAACCTAGCAGTTCAAAAGCACATCAAAGTGCAAGTAGATAAATAGGTACCGCTCTGGCAGGAAGGTAAACAGTGTTTCCGTGTGCTGCTCTGGTTCGCCAGAAGCTGCTTAGTCATGCTGGCCACATGACCCAGAAGCTGTCTGTGGACAAATGCTGGCTCCCTTGGCCTATAGAGCGAGATGAGCATGCAACTCCAGAATTAGTCACGACTGGACCTAATGGTCAGGAGTTCTTAATCAAGAAGGGAGTTTATAAGATTTCCAACGCTGCTCATTAGAAATGGTGATTTGTTTTGTGCATTAGTTTTATCAATGAATTCAAAATCAAGGGTATGTCATAGTAATTTGTGACATCTCATTGCCTCTTTTGCAGGTTATGGAAGCAACAATGGAGCATCTCTGAGCATGGCTGAGGAAGAGGAGTGTTTAAAGCACAAGGAACGAGATCAGTCTAGAGATCTCAGTGAAAACCCTCTTAGAGCTACATGGACTTAAACCATCTGGGACTGTGGCTTTATGCTAAGTTGATTCATGTGATATAGGTTTCATGTAATGTGAATCTTCCACATGGGTGGAAACTTCTTAGATGACACTAAGGCTTCATGCACTTTGTGTGTTGATTGATTATCCATGGTTAAGATATGGGAAGTGATCCCTTTCCCATTCCCACAACCAGATGACTTTGCAGAAAGGCTCATGAAACTCAGAATAATAGTGTGTTTATTTCTGTATTTTATATCAACTCACACAAAAGCCCATTAATTTCATATACTCCAAAGGGAATGCAATTGACTAACACAATCTCCTTTGATCACTCACATACATATTCCATAATTCGCAGCCATTGGTGGCTATTGCAAGAATGTGGAGCTAAATTTAGTCTCTCAGACTGCAGCTCATTGCTTAACGGCATTGTATCCAGATTTATCCAGCTAGAGTGATTATTTTTCCTCCAACAAGCTTCCTTATTTGGTTTTCTACCCCAAAGTCACTTCCAGAATTATTGAAGGGGAAAACTTATAACAGGATGGCCAATTATTTAAAGAGATTGAAAGCTTTTGACGTATACAGAACTCTCAGGCAAATTGGAGAATCGAGATAGGAGAACCGATCTCCTATATTATGTCTCTGCCTAGGCTGTTTCTGAAACAGTGTGACTGCTGGCTCAGATCTCAGATTTTGGGGTTGACAGTCATCAAGCAAACCAAAGAAATATATAGCAGAAGGTAAAAAAGGTAACAACTCCAAGCTGTCTATCCCTCCTTCCTATACCCTATCTTTGCAAAGTTAGAACTGAACAAATAGAAAAGAGATGGCAAAAAACATTCTGATGGCTTAGTGGCAAATTCTTGTTCAATTAAAACAATTTTATCTTGATGTTGTTGTTGTTTTTTTAAAAAAACCCTCTTTAAGCAGGCAATAGAAAAAAGGCAACAATATAGCAGCATCAAACAAAATTATCATATTCTGTAAAACTGGAAGCAAGCCAACTTAGCAGACAATCCAAAATCAGTTCAACAACACTATCCGGGAGTGGGGAAGAAGAAGGAATCCATAGTACTTAAGATGTCAGCTTGAAAACTCATCTCTCTCGGCTGTTTGAATGGTTCAGCTTCTGTAGACAGCAGTCTTCCATTCTTCCTGTTATGAAAAGCTCCCCAAGGTTCAGATGCATAGGAAGAAGGTGCCCCTTGCTACTCCCATCAGCATATTTCTGGTCTGTATTCATCCATTCCTCTTCTGGACCGATCTGCGATTTTAAAACTGAAAACAAACACACATCCACTACATTTAAATAATAATAATAATGATGATATAATAATATCTTTATTGTCATTGCCCCCTCTCGGGGACAACGAAATTACTTGGCTGCTCCATCCACCCAGGTAGGGCACTCCACTCAAAATCAGAACAACTATAAACACACTAATTAAAACAATACAGTATAATACAGCAAGGAAGATTAGATGACTTTCAAAGTCCAGGCTTCCCATTCAGGGCCGAGATCGCTCTGGAGAAGAAGCTGTTCTTGAGACGGCTCGTTCTTGTATTCATGGTCCTGTATCTCCATCCCGACGGCAGGAGCTCGAAGAGACAGTGACCAGGATGCGATGGATCTTTTACTATGTCCAGTGCCTTCCTCTGGCACCTTGTGGCATAAATCTGCTCTAAGGTGGAGAGTGGGCAGCCAACAATGCTCTCTGCTGCCTTAACAACTCTGCACAACCCCATCCTGTCCTGGGTAGTACAGCTTCCGTACCACACACACAAGCCATAAGTGAGCACGCTCTCAATGGCACAGTGATAGAAGGCAAGCAGCAGTTTCTGCGGAAGATGGTTTTTCCTTAGGATTCTCAAAAAGTACAGTCTCTGCTGCGCCTTCTTCACAAGCCCCCTTGTGTTGACACTCCAGGACAGATCCTCTTGTAATTCAATACCCAAAAATCTGAACGTTGTTACCCTCTCAACACAGACCCCATCAATCAAAAGTGGCTGGACATTGCTCTTCTGTCTCCTGAAGTCCTAAATATTATTTAAATGGTGTTTTCAATATGCCTTTTAACATTATTTCCCTACACAAATGCCGAGTGGAGTCCCTAAGATTATTGGATGGCGCCTGGTACATCTCCTTTCGGCAACTCCTGCAGCCAAGCTGCTTTCCTTTGGACCCCATCAGGGAGGTGAAGATGGTCCTCACTTCGTGGAGGAAGTGCTGTGGGGTGGGCCAGAGCTGGACGGGAATGGTGAGTCGAGGGCTCTCATGCGTGCCCCCTACTTGTGTTGCCATAAGTCCAGGACAGCAGCACATGAATAAGGTTAAGGTAAAGGGACCCCTGACCATTAGGTCCAGTTGTGACCGACACTGGGGTTGTGGCGCTCATCTCGCTTTATTGGCTGAGGGAGCCGGCATACAGCTTCCGGGTCATGTGGCCAGCATGACTAAGCCGCTTCTGGTGAACCAGAGCAGTGCATGGAAACGCCATTTACCTTCCCACCGGAGTGATACCTTTGACGGGCTTTTGAACTGCTAGGTTGGCAGGAGCTGGGACCGAGCAACGGGAGCTCAGCCCGTTGCGGGGATTTGAACCGCTGACCTTCCGATCAGCAAGCCCTGGGCTCAGAGGTTTAGACCACAGTGCCACCTGCATCCAAGGTAGAATCTAGGAAATAATGTATTCTGTTGCTCAGCCTCTAAGGAAAACCAGAGCAGCGCAGAGAAACGCCATATACCTTCCCGCCGGAGCAGTACCTATTTATCTACTTGCACTTTGAAGTGCTTTCGAACATGTTAGGGATTACTAAATGTTGATTAGTGGTTGTTTGACACTGTTAAAGGTAAAGGGTAAAGGGACCCCTGACCATTAGGTCCTGTCGTGGCCGACTCTGGGGTTACGGCGCTCATCTTGCTTTATTGGCCAAGGGAGCCGGCGTACAGCTTCCAGGACATGTGGCCAGCATGACTAAGCCACTTCTGGCGAACCAGAGCAGCACACGGAAACGCCGTTTACCTTCCCGCCGGAGCGGTACCTATTTATCTACTTGCACTTTGAGGTGCTTTCGAACTGCTAGGTTGGCAGGAGCTGGGACCGAGCAATGGGAGCTCACCCCGTTGCGGGTATTTGAACCGCTGACCTTCCGATCAGCAAGCCCTGGGCTCAGAGGTTTAGACCACAGTGCCACCTGCATCCAAGGTAGAATCTAGGAAATAATGTATTCTGTTGCTCAGCCTCTAAGGATAACCAGATAAACCAGAGCAGCGCACAGAGACGCCATTTACCTTCCCGCCGGAGCGGTACCTATTTATCTACTTGCACTTTGAAGTGCTTTCGAACATGTTAGGGATTACTAAATGTTGATTAGTGGTTGTTTGAGACTGTTAAAGGTAAAGGGTAAAGGGTCCTGTCGTGGCCGACTCTGGGGTTACGGCGCTCATCTTGCTTTATTGGCCAAGGGAGCTGACGTACAGCTTCCAGGACATGTGGCCAGCATGACTAAGCCGCTTCTGGCGAACCAGAGCAGCACACGGAAACGCCATTTACCTTCCCGCCGGAGCGGTACCTATTTATCTACTTGCACTTTGAGGTGCTTTCGAACTGCTAGGTTGGCAGGAGCAGGGACCGAGCAACGGGAGCTCACCCCGTTGCTGAGATTCGAACCGCTGACCTTCTGATTGGCAAGTCCTAGGCTCTGTGGTTTAACCCACAGTGCCACCTGCATCCTACAGCACATGAATTGGAGCTGCAAATTCCTTTGTCAAGGTATTGAGAGTTGCTTCTATTTACAGCTCTGAAAGCCCTGCTTTAATCTTAGAAATTTCAGAGACTGCAAATTCAGCGCAGCTCTTGTTGAAATATTGGAGCATAGGTGGCTTAAATCCCATTTGAGTCGGTCCTGTTGCAGACTGAAATAGCATCTCAATATGGCTTACTGGGCGCCTTTCCCCCCTTAAATTGCCCTGCTCGTCAACAATTGCCAGTGCTGGAAAGTATGTGTGGATGGGTGGAACTGCAAACTGTCCGTATTTTTCCAAAGAGTGTTAGGAATGAGCCACAGAGTGAAATTGAATCTCAGCTGCTGTTGGCCCGCGGCAAGGAGGGGTTAGTGAAGAAGTGCTATCCCTTTCTATTTAACATTTAATTTACATTCATTTCAACTTCTGCTGTAATGAATGGCTGTTTTCTGTTTTTGGTTCTTGACAATTAAGAGGACCTCAAAGCAGGTAGGTTGTTCCCCACCCAACATGATTACAGACTGTAATCATTCCCACCTCGCCCTGTTAGATTTCACTAGCCAAAGGGAGTTGCTAATCAGATGAGAGACATTCAGGGGGAGGGTGGGAGGTCAGGATCCTGCAGCTGAAGCACTGGGTGGAGCATGTTAATTAATGTGCTAGGCACACTTTGCAACACTGTCAGTGTGTTGAACCAAAGGTGAAATGTTCCAAAAGATCTGCTAATGCCATCTTGGTAGTCAACAGTTAATTGGGACAGTTACTTGGTAGCTGTTGCAGTAATGAGCTCCTATACGTTTATATCCATTTGCTTTGATATCTGGTAACTACCTTACTTTCATAGAATCATAGTGTTCAAAGGAACCCCACAAGTCATCTAGTCCAGTGTTTCCCAACCTTGGGCCTCCAGCTGTTTTTGAACTACAATTCCCATCATCCCTGACCACTGGCCTTGCTAGCTAGGGATGATGGGAGTTGTAGGCCAAAAACATCTGGAGGCCCAAGGTTGGGAAACACTGATCTAGTCCACCCTCTGCAATGCAAGAATCTCAGTTGACATATCCATGACAGATGGCCAGCCAATCACTCCTTAAAAACCTTGACTGAAGGGAGTCCATTCCACTTGAATAGCTCTTACTGTTTTTGCTATGTTAGCAACACTGAAGTGACTTCTGTGGGGTGTGAGAGTGTGTAAGGAGGTCCTGGGCTGCCCAGATGACAAGACCCTCCTCTCAGCCTCATTGGTATGGTCCAAATGAAAGCAAAGCAATACGTTTGGCACCAGCTTGGCTGCAGAGTTGCAGCCAACCATCTTAGGCAGTCCTTAGCCCAGGCTTCCTCAAACTCGGCCTGCCAGATGTTTTTGGCCTACAACTCCCATGATCCCTAGCTAGCAGGACCAGTGGTCAGGGATGGTGGCAATTGTAGTCTCAGAACATCTGGAGGGCCGAGTTTGAGGAAACCTGCCTTAGCCCTTTCTTCTCCCAAAGATATCCTGCAAGGCAGCAGGTACAGACTGCTCCTCAGCATTTACTCCCAAAGCCTTTCTCACGAATGAATATAACCATAGGACAATGGAGATTTAGGATCAGAGTTTTCCTTCTATATGGGCTACCTTCCCAGTGGACGAGCCCCACCTGCCCCTCGCTTCCCTCTGCAGCACATACAGAAACTGCCTTCTTGACCACTGGACCGACTATTGGTCTTGTCCACTCAATTCACTGGAGCGTGTCTTGGCCTTAACTCAGCCATAGCTGTCAAGCGTTCCTTATTTGGCAGGACAGTCCCTTATTCCAGCGCCATGTCCCGCTGCTGTCCCTTATTGATGATGTCCCTTAAATAAGCTACTGAAGGTAATGGGGCCCTTTCTATGTCCAGCTGTCCTTTGTCAACAACAAATTGTTGCTGTTTTTTTCTGTTGAATATATGCTATATGGTAATTCATGGACCTAATAGGTATCTAAAGCCATTTGCACGCAACAAAATATGTATTTTATCAAAGCAATTGTTGATCCCTTATTTTGGCTGCTGATCCCTTATTTTTGAGGCTGCTGGTCTCTTACTTTCAAATCTGTAAGTTGACAGCTATGAACTCAGCAAGGGTTTGAGACCCATCAGCTCCTATTACCTGGTTTAGCCAGCCAGCTAAAGCCATTTTCCAGGGTGTCATATGCTGACAGCTTCTGGGAGCCACAGGTGAGAGCTGAGTGCAGGGTGGGGACCACAGTTTGACAAGCTACCCCAAGAATGAACACAACACACCCCTCCCCAGAGATACTCTTCGTCGTTTAACTCCCCATACACCCATGTATGTATAGACTACATATTCTATTACCCTTGAACCCTTCTAGGCCTCTCTCACAAAGGCAAAAGTTGCAAATTGCATAAGTACTTTAGAAATAACTTCAGTGGCTCTCGAATACTGAAGAAGTCCCTTCCAAAGTAAAATTATGATTCTGCCTAGGATTGTTGGACCTTCACAGCTCATTCTTGATCTCAATCTGTTTTTATAGGATTTACGTAAAGAATTCAGAAGAACACAAACCACATATTTCTGGTCAATGATCACAATGTTAAGTGTGTTGGGGTGTTTTCCTTCGTATTTGAGAATATCAGGTACATTCTTGTGGGGGAGGAAAGAAAACATGGGAGCTTGGTAGCCATCGTGTTACTCATTTGAGACACTGGAACTGGCTGTTCTAAGAAACCACATTGCAGTTTCCTTATTTTTCAACCCTATGCTGACTTTATGGAATGCGATCTTCTTATTTGCACTTTAATTGCAAGTTTATCGACACCTGCATCTGCAGCATAAAATTACTCCCTTGGAAACTCTTTCTCACAAATATGTTACTGGAGCTGTGTGGAAAGATACTAACTGCTCCACAAACAAGCCTAGCAGCCTGTACTGAATTGTACCAAGTGTATTGTATATGCTGGGCTAAGTTGTAATTAATATCCCTGACCCACAAACCTCTGTTTTACTGGAGGAAAACAATTGTGTAAGCACTACAGCTGTCCTTTATAAGTTTCTGGGATCGTGACAAGTTTAAACATGAACTTTGTCCTGCATTAGACAGTCATTAGGAACACACACTTGAGAAAAATACGGAAACTGCTGTTTGCAGAGCCATTCAATATGCAACAGACAAAAGTAATCAAGATCTATCTAGTTTTTACTGATTCCAAACAGCAACCATCCAGATGCCTTTGGAAAGACATGGATGTGGAGAGTTTCCCAGTCCATTGTTGCCCTGAATAGGAGAAGTGGGAAGGAAACTTTCATGGCATTTCATAACATGTGTTTAGTAGAAACCCTCACTTCTCATCAAGGTCAAGGAATGAGGTGGGAATGAGGTGGGGGGAAATGGATGGAATAGCTTAATATCAGGATTTAAAGAAATTTCCATCCTCCTTTTGACCTTCTCTCATAGCCTCTCATTTCTTCACTTGACTACATGTGCTTTAATAATATTCATTCACACTTCAGTGTCTGGGCAGAATGATGGGGGTGGAGATGCTCCTTCAGGTATACTGGACCAAGGCCGTTTAGGGCTTTAAAGGTCAGCACCAACACTTTGAATTGTGCTCGGAAATGTACTGGGAGCCAATGTAGGTCTTTCTCATAAACATCTCATAAATTTCTGGAGGCAGGTATTCTATTTATTTATTTATTCTGTTATTTTGAAGAAGAAGAAGAAAACTCAGAGCAACGTTTGACAGAAGAAAAGACAAACAATGGCAAAATAAACAGAAATATCCAAGAACCAATAACTAGGAATGGAAGAGAATTTTGTATGTATTGAAGGTTATCACAGATTAATACATGCAAATCTGACAATGATTTTAAATAAACAGATATTTCCATCCTTACCAGTGGCATAAAAAATGGGGAAACAGATATACAAATAAAGAACCCGGTAACTCTCAGCCTCCTCTAAAGGCTTCATTCAAATGTTTTAATAAGGCAGCACAGAGAACACCAATATAGGCTCAGGAAGGCTTCCCTGAGATGGACTTTCCATAGTGCTGGTGCCACAACTAAAAAGGCCCTGCCCCATATATTCAGCAGCTCTACCTCAACCGAGGCAGGGGCAGGGAGAAGATTTGGAACAGGACCTCAGAAATGGAAATGTTGTGTAGGAGATGAACACAGAGGTGAAGTGGACCATCAGGTACAGTGGTAGCTCGGGTTACATACGCTTCAGTTTACAGACTCTGCTAACCCAGAAATAGTACCTCGGGTTAAGAACTTTGCTTCAGGGTGAGAACAGAAATCGCACAGCAGTGGCGCAGCAGCAGTGGGAGGCCCCATTAGCTAAAATGATGCTTCAGGTTAAGAACAGTTTCAGGTTAAGAACGGGACCTCCAGAACGAATTAAGTACATAACCAGAGGTACCACTGTATCCTGGCCCAAATCACCGAGGGCTTTAAAAGTAATAACAAGCATCTGGAATTCAAGACAAGAGTCATAAATCCCCTGAGGAAAGTCTGTCAATGGTTGCTATACCAACCATTCAATCTCTTCAGTGGAGAGCTGACGTGGTTTGAACACTGAATGTGTAAGCTTACGTCTAGAGCAGTGGCTCCCAAACTTTTTTTGGCCATGCCCCACCTAAGCATCTCTAAAATCCTGATGCCCCCTTCCCATGACATATAATTCTTATTTTTCAAAAAGTGAACTCCTAAAAACAGCGACCGCTCCAACTGAGCCTCTACAGAGCGGTCACATTCAGGGGGAGATTCTACAACTGTTGACTGACCACCAGGGCTGTCTTAACTATATGTTCCCCCCCCCCCCGGTTGCCCAGTCCCAGGCATGCAGGAGGGCGGAGATGGCGGGCCACCACAGCGTCTCACTGGCTCAGTCACCCCCGAACTTGTGGCGCAGAGCTGCCAACAGCAGAAGAGCCTGCTGTGGCGCTCCGACCGTATCAGCAGAAACGTCTGCTTCGGTGCTCAGTCGTTCTTGTAGCCTCCATCTGCACGCTACCACAACTTCCTTTATCTCCTTGCAGAGGATGAATACGATCCATCAACCTCATTTGCTGCTTTCATGGATCGATGCCATCGGCTCCGTGCTACCAGATGTCGGGAATTCAAGCCCATATCAGGAGAAACTGGCAACAATCCCATGCACCCGGCTTGATTCCCTGTTGACCTCCCTGGCTGCATTCCCCAGCAGGCGCAGGCAAGGTCTCGATAGGCGATTCTTCTCAAATGTGAGAAGAACACACACCCTCTTTCCTGCCCCCCCGGCAGGGGAAAGAGATAGACAGAAACGTATTTACATGCTTTTATTTCTGCCTTTGCAGCGTTACAAAAAACATGACTGCTCTCTTCAAACTCCAGCAGTGTAGTAGCAAACACTTCCTGCACTTCCTGGACAGGAACAAACGGAAGAGCTCATATTACACTCTGAGCTAATTCTGGTGCTTCGCACTGTGAATTGACTGTCCCTATGTTTCCCACGGGCAGTCCCAACATTCCCATCATGTTTACTTTTCAAGCTAGGACTTTGTAGCAGCATTGCATCCATATCGTAACACCCCAGACTCCATTCTCGGGCCCCAGACTCTCAGCCTGGCGCCCCTGAGAGCCTGGCACCCAGGTGCCACATACCCCTAGCGGCTATGGGTAAGATGGCTCTGCTGAGCACTCCCGGAGCACTACTCCCGCTGAATACACCCAGTTTATTTTCTGTTTAGATAACCTTTTCTGTTTAGATAACCTCTCCATTGTCACCAGCTGACCATCATGTACATTCCGATTTTAATTTTTAAAATATGTATTATTATTATTATTATTATTATTATTATTATTATTATTATTATTCTTCATTGAATTTATATACCGCCCTATATCTGAGAGTCTCAGGGCAGTTCACAGAATTGTGTATATCACAATATATATTTATATACTGTATATGAGGCCCCTAGAACCATAAGGAATGCAAAAAAAAAAAACTCATTCTCAAATTGCCACCCTTAAAAATCAAATCCCCCTCCCCCCGTGGGCTGTGGGCCACACGTTGGAAACCACGGGTCTAAAGACAATGGACAGGGCAAACACCATTAGATGTACTATAGGATAAGTGTTTAATTATCCCTCCATTTGTATTTGTTTAAAAACCAATTTTAAAATTGTTGTTTTAGGGGGGAAAAGTCCAGCAGTGCTCATTTGTGCCAACTGAATTTTTGGAATGCCTTTTGAGAACAGCCCCCCATTGCAGCAACACAATCTAGAGATGACTAAGTCATCCATCTTACACTTAATGAGTTTCAGGAGCAGCTCGTCTGGTGGGGCAGAGTCACAACAAGAGCATCGTGGTGCCCACAGCAGTACAGCTTATCAGGAAGGAGGGGGGAGGCGGTGGTGAGATTGCAGCTCCATGGGTGGACTGGAAGAACCAATGATTGTGCCAGTTTGCCAGCAGCACCTCCTTCTCCCTTGTTGTCCTCCTCCCAGTAAGTGCTGGTGGTGTCCTTGCTAGGATCCTGCAGCTCTGACTCTGCGCCATTGTAGCAGCTAAAAGGTAAAGGGACCCCTGACCATTAGGTCCAGTTGCGAATGACTCTGGGGTTGCGGCGCTCATCTCGCTTTACTGGCTGAGGGAGCCGGCGTACAGCTTCTGGGTCATGTGGCCAGCATGACTAAGCCGCTTCTGGCAAACCAGAGCAGTGCATGGAAACGCTGTTTACCACTGGAGCGGTACCTATTTATCTACTTGCACTGGCATGCTTTCGAACTGCTAGGTTGGCAGGAGCTGGGACCGAGCAATGGGAGCTCACCCCATTGCGAAGATTCAAACCACCAACCTTCTGATTGGCAAGCCCTAGGTTCTGTGGTTTAGACCACAGCGCCACCCGCGTCCCTATTGTAGCAGCTACTCCTGCTGAATTTGGAGCCTGGACCCAGAAATCATTTGCTTACTTGAAGCTGATGGGGGCTATAATTATCCCCTAGATTGGCATGAATTTCAAATGCAACCAAATAAGCTGCTATATTTCACACAGCTGAAGTTAAGCAAACATTACAAACAAGGCAAGCTGTTGTGAGATTTCCAGACTGATAAAAACAAACAAACAACTAGAAGAATGACACTAAGCAGATGCCTCTTCCTTTCGTCGGCTTCATATGGCAGCTTCATCTTCTGCACACACTCAAGAGAAACACATATTGCCTTGAAAGCAGAAATCACATGAGTCATCAGTCCAGCAAAGAGAGCGAAGGGAGGAGCACTAAACCCATCTCCTCTGTTCCCCCCCAAAAGTGCCATGCCTCTTTTTGAAGAATTCCCCGTGCACACAGCTCTGACAACTGAATTGACAGAAGAATTATGTATGCAGTATCTGCTGACATATGTAAGCCCAGCTAGACATATATTCATAGAAGCCGACTTCAGCATGTGCATATGATTTCTATCAGCAGAGGGAAGGGAGTCTGAAAAGTAGGAATGGGCAGTTTCAATTAGTTGAGTTTCTCATTTTTCCCATCTTAGTAGCCAACATTTACTCATCACTTTGTAATAATAATCGTAATAAAAAGTGACCGTGAAAATTCGCCAGCCTTTCAGCAAGCACATTAATATGCACATTTTCCCCATGCAATTTGTGGGCAGTTTTCTCCTAATAAAATGCATTTTGCAATGTATTTTCATAAATATATGCAATTTTAAGCACAATTTTCCTAAATATGCAATTTTTTAAAACTGGAAAACTGCATCGCAAAAATTTAAGGAAATGTACATTTCATAAGGTACGTTGCATTTTGCTTTGCAGTTGAGAATTAGCTAGGTAGGCGTTAAAATGTGATGAGCTGGATCGAATTACTACTACATCCCTTTGTGTATATTGGCCAGGGCCGGATTTAGGTTTGCTGATACCCTAGGCTACTGAAGGTAATGGGGCCCTTTATATATCCAGCTGTCCTTTGTCAACTACAAATTGTTTTTTGTGTTGAATATATGCTATATGGTAATTTATGGACCTAATAGGCATCTAAAGCCATTTGCACATAACAAAATATGTACTTTATCAAACTAATTGTTGAAATGAAATACAATTAAGAAGAAGTATATTAATAGCGAAATACAATTAAGAAGAAGTATATTAATAGTGAAATACAATTAAGAAGAAGTATATTTGGGGAGGGGGCAAGAGAGTGGGGCCCTGAACTATAGTTTGTTTAGCTTATATGTAAATCCGGCACTGATATTGACTGTTTGCTAAAATATAATAAACCGACTGACTGATTGAGTACATCCATAGTTAGAAGTATCAAAATTAGGGCTGGATAGAAAATGTCTGAAACTGAACTTAGAAACTGGCTGTGTACGTGTGTGGAGGTTTTTTTTGTGCTTTCAAAGGCAATGAATGACAGAGTCTTCTTCTCCCAGCCCCCTTAAAAATGCAGTGTTGTCACATGATGCAGCAATAGAAGAGACAGCGAGTGGGTGGAAAGGAAGATGGCAGCCACTGGTTGGGAAGCTACCAAGAACATTGTTGGTGCTGCCACCTCCTCCAGCAACAGCTTCAGCAGCAGCAAAGCTGCATTGCTTGAAATAATGGGAACTAGAGAGAGCTACTGCCACAAAAAGCATCTCCCCCATCAGACTGTTGACATCATTTGAAAAATGTCATCCACATCCCCAAAGATGATAATAATAATAATAATAATAATAATAATAATAATAATAATATATTATTATTATTTATACCCCACCCATCTGGCTGGGTTTTCCGAGCCACTCTGGGTGGCTTCCAACGAAACACTAAAATACAATAACCTATTAAACAATAAAAGCTTCCCTAAACAGGGCTGCCTTCAGATGTCTTCTAAAAGTTTGGTAGTTACTTTTCTCTTTGACATCTGGTGAGAGGGTGTTCCACAGGGCAGGTGCCACTACCAAGAAGGCCCTCTGCCTGGTTCCCTGTAACTTGGCTTCTCGCAGCGAGGGAACCGCCAGAAGGCCCTTGGTGCTGGACCTCAGTGTCTGGGCAGAACGATGGAGGTGGAGATGCTCCTTCAGGTATACTGGACCGAGGCCGTTTAGGGCTTTAAAGGTCAGCACCAGCACTTTGAATTGTGCTCAGAAACATATTGGGAGCCAGTGTAGGTCTTTGAAGACCAGTGTTATGTGGTCTCAGCGGTCGCTCCCAATCACCAGTCTGCCACATTCTAGATTAATTGTAGTTTCCGGGTCACCTTCAAAGGTAGCTCCACGTAGAGCACATTGCAGTAGTCCAAATGAGAGATAACTAGAGCATGCACCACTCTGGCGAGACAGTCTGTGGGCAGATAGGGTCTCAGCCTGCGCACCAAATGGAGCTGGTAGACAACTGCCCTGGACACAGAATTGACCTGCGCCTCCATGGACAGTTGTGAGTCCAAAATGACTCCCTGGCTGTGCCCCTGGTCCTTCAGGGGCACAGTTACCCCATTCAGGACCAGGGAGTCCTCCATACCGCCCATCTCCTGTCCCCGAAAAACAGTACTTCTGTCCGACAAAACCACCCTCGTTACCCCCCACTGGGAGGGTGGGCCATTTCACTCAACACAAATTAGTGAGTTACTCAATGTACTTTCTAAAAAGAAGATGTTGGAGAATATATGATGGAAGAAAGAGAAGAGTTTCCCTTTTTAATTTTTTCCATCTGATCATGTATGTTTTCACAAGCTCAAAATCCCACAAACGCTTACATTGTTTCAGGTCTGTTTATTTCCAGCCATGCAAAAAAGAAAAGAAAAGTTTATTTACTTTGCTAAGGTTTAAAAAGCCTTTATTTGTACAGCCTCGTTTCAAATAAACTTTGAAGTACTAAATGGAATATAATGGATCCCGCGGTTCCTTACGTTCAGCTTTTCAGGACTGGCAGCTTATTACAGCACCAATAGATTTTTGACACACGTCCCATTTTTAATTAAGCTTCTGGAACAGAGTACTTGGTTGTTTTCTTTATTTACTTTCTTTATTTACAAAAATTTAATGTAAAAACATGAAAAACCACCAAGGCTGAAGAACAGCAAAAGTATACATATGCATACCGGAGTTTATGGTCTGACTCAATGCTTATCAATCCAACAGTTTACACAATGAATTAGTAGCATCCCCTAATAAAAAGGTAAAGAGACCCCTGACCATTAGGTCCAGTCGTGACCGACTCTGGGGTTGTGGCGCTCATCTCACTTTATTGGCTGAGGGAGCTGGTGTACAGCTTCCGGGTCATGCGGCCAGCATGACTAAGCCGCTTCTGGTGAACCAGAGCAGCACACGGAAACACCGTTTACCTTCCTGCCGGAGTGGTACCTATTTATCTACTTGCACTTTGATGTGCTTTTGAACTGCTAGGTTGGCAGGAGCTGGGACCGAGCAACGGGAGCTCACCCCATCACGCGGATTTGAACCGCCGACCTTCTGATCGGCAAGTCCTAGGCTCTGTGGTTTAACCCATAACATCACCTAATACTCATTCCTTAAACTCTTTTGTTAACTATTGAGTCCCTGTTCAAGACTGAAGATGAAGCAACATCTGCCTTAATGTAACACCCACTGCCTATAATCAATATATGTCTGATGGGTACATCTCTCCATCTCAGGCACTGGTTCACTTCCACACCAAGATGTTCCAGAAAAGTGTGTCCTCATGCTAAAGATTTGCAACAGTTCCCTGACTTGTGCTAGGGGTGGATACTCATTTTGGAAAAGTGAAGTGCATGGAGCCCATTCAGTTGAGTTTTCATTCATTTATTTTAAGACGAATTGCCCAAAATAACAGATGTGTGTGAAATGTGGACAAGGATCTGGGTGACCCGGGTTCAAATCCCTAGTTAGCCATGAAGCAGAAGCAGGTGACCTTGGGCCAGTGTGGTGTAGTGGTTAAGAGTGGTAGACTCGTAATCTGGGGAACCAGGTTCGCTTCCCTGCTCCTCCACATGCAGCTGCTGGGTGACTTTGGGCCAGTCACACTTCTCTGAAGTCTCTCAGCCCCACTCACCTCACAGAGTGTTTGTTGTGGGGCAGGAAGGGAAAGGAGAATGTTAGCCACTTTGAGACTCCTTAGGGTAGTGATAAAGCGGGATATCAAATCCAAACTACTACTACTACTACTACTACTACTCTTCTTCTTCTTCTTCTTCTTCTTCTTCTTCTTCTTCTTCTTCTTCTTCTTCTCAACCTAGCCTACCTTGCAAGGCTTTTGGGGAGGATAAAATGGAGGGTGGAGGGAGAACCATGACTATCACCTTGAGCTCTTTGGAGGAAAGATGAGATAGAAACACATGATAGAAATAAGTCATACTCAGATTAGATGGTATATACTGAAAGAGAAAAGAGAAAATAAGGGAAAATAATATGTAGGGAAATCATGGTTCGTCCTATTGTTTGCCCATTGTACAAGCAATTCCCTTTTTCAAGCACTCTTAGTAGTGATTTGCCTAGAAAAATGGCATCCCCTACTGCAGAAACACTCTAAAATATATATTTCTTGGGCTTCATACCTTTAAGAGCATTTATTTTTGAAAGTCAAGGCAAGCATTCATCTTGAGGAGAAAGTTATTACATAATTGCCCAAAACAAAGCAGAAAGAGTTTTCAGTCTCATACTTCACATCACTCAGCCCACTACGATAAACAAGAAAAAGAAGAGAGAGACATAATCAAAAGCAGCGTCTGGTTTTAGTGGTAGGTCATGT
Organism: Podarcis gaigeae; assembly: GCF_964106915.1. Lineage (NCBI taxonomy): Eukaryota > Metazoa > Chordata > Lepidosauria > Squamata > Lacertidae > Podarcis > Podarcis gaigeae. Next base: position 6,659,794 of record NC_139681.1, read on the forward strand.
CTTTTAAATAGCCTCAGGTTGTCTTTTGCACATCAGATGCACAACCATCTCAAAAATGTGCTAGAAGAAGTAGGGGGAAAAAACAATGGAGAAAGGAGATCCTTTAAAGTAAGGTAAAGGTAAAGGGACCCCTGACCATTCGGTCCAGTCGTGGCCGACTCTGGGTTTGCGGCGCTCATCTCGCTTTACTGGCCGAGGGAGCCGGCGTACAGCTTCCGGGTCATGTGGGCAGCATGACTAAGCCGCTTCTGGTGAACCTGAGCAGCACACGGAAGCACCGTTTACCTTCCCGCCAGAGCGGTACCTATTTATCTACTTGCACTTTGATGTGCTTTCGAACTGCTAGGTTGGCAGGAGCAGGGACCAAGCAATGGGAGCTCACCCCGTCACGGGGATTTGAACCGCCGACCTTCTGATTGGCAAGTCCTAGGCTCTGTGGTTTAACCCACAGCGCCACCCGCGTCCCCCAATCCTTTAAAGTACCCGTCATTAAATGATTCAGTTTCCCTGTGTGGCTAATATCTGTTTTATGGACAAATGTGCAGATTGAACAGGTGGCAAACCAGTAGACATACAGTACCAGCAGGGCTGCAAATCATTCTGCACCATAAGATTCTAAAAACTCTGTCTTTTAGGTGCAGAAACCGCTTAGTGTCCATTCCTGAGTGGAACTCTTCTCTCTTCATCTTCCCAGATTCAATGTTATTTTTAAAATATCTTAGCTGAACTGGACCGTTTCCCTTCTCTGTGCATTTGAATCGCCTCTGAACAAGGAACTACTTTAATCTCCTACCCAGAGGAGCATGGTCTGCAGCTGTGCAGATTTCTTCCCTGCATCCTTATGAATAAGGAAGCTCACTGACTTCCTTACCTTTGATTACAGGCATAGTGATTCAGAGAGAAAGTAAGAGAGGAAAGTCAGGGAGCAGGCAGTGGTATTCTGATAAGAAAATGAATACCACTTGAAGCACTGGAAAAAATTATGCAGCTGATGGAATATTTATGCTGCCTGTAACATCTCAGAATAAGATATGTGCCTGGGATATTAAGTTCAGGACAGCGAATAGGAGTCTTCTTAACCTCCAGTATGGTTCTCATTTTGTGGTATTAAAGACAGCAAAGTTTCCCTAAACAAAACACCCGAATCCTGTCCCATGTCCTTTTGAAATTATTATATAATACACTGTTGTATGGCATAGCGTGTTCTCCAATAAATGAGAGCACATGTTGCGGTGTGGGCCGCCAGGCCAGGCCTCTTGTTGCCAGGCAGGTTAATAATTGTTGCCTGGCATTATGATTGGGTAACCGGGTTGCTGGGGCAAATTGTATGTTGCAAATTGGGTGGGTGGGACCATAGTCTTTAAATATTGGGGCACTCTGGCTTTGCTTTCTCTTTTGCAGAGTGCATCGAATCACCCGCCTGCCTGCCCTGTTTTCTGGTTGACCTTGCTTTGCCTGTCATGGGGTCGTCTGCCTTGGTGCAGAGGCCTAGTAGGAATTTTGCCATTTGGCTGATTGGCTGGTGCCACTTGGTTTTTGCCTACTACTTAGCAATTTGTCACAACTTGTAAGGTTGCGGTTAGGCATTGGTTATAATATGCTGGTGGTGGAGGGGTCAGGATAGGCTGTGCCTGCCCCTCCAATGGCGCTGAAGGGAATTCCGTTAAAGGAATCCTGGGGCTTGCCACGATTTCGTCCAATCCCTGTCATGGGGCCAAGGCTGCCCAATCCCTGTCATGGGAATCCCTGTCATGGGACCAGGGCCAGCAAGCTTTCGGGGAGCTGCTGGGGTGAGCGGTGTGGGTCCGACGCTTAGCTCAAATGACCCCCTGTCATGGGACCAGGGCCGGCAAGCTTTCGGGGAGCTGCTGGGGTGAGCAGTGGGTCCGACGCTTAGCTCAAATGACCCCCAAGTTTGACTTTCCCTTCTACTGGCTACCGATCGGACTTCGTCTAAACAACCACTCACTGATTTTGTATTTTAATAAAGTTGTGGCCAAAATAGTGCCCAAAAACCAAAACTAAAATTACGTGTTATGTGTGAAGTTATTTGAGGGGTGGCCTGGGGACCTACACACGCAATTGGGGGACATGTAAAGTCAGAATGGTTTTCCTTTCATTCATTCTGTGTCACCCAAAGAGCAACGGGGCAGCCCTCCATAAGTCCACCCAGAGGCCTGGATTTTATGAGCTTCTCTGTAACCTTTTGTAGACGAAGGAGGGCAACCTCAGGTCAAGCAGATGTGCCCTCCTGGCCAAAATGTGTGTGGGGGGGGGGGAGCCTGTGTGTGTGTGTGTGTGTGTGTGTGTGTGTGTGTGTGTGTGTTTCTCTCTTAACTGAATCATTCAACCAAAACAGAAAAAAAGCCATAAGTCATAGAAATGGCTGATGCACTCCATGCAAAGGTCAGGTTTCCACAGGCTGCCCTCTCAAAAGAGCAAAGCAAACTTCTGTCCAGGCAGATGGGTTTCCCCTAAGCCAGGCAGCAGGGCTCAGGCTTTTATTGGCTGCCCCAAGAAAGAGATTAGTATATAAACTGCGACAGAGGGAGAAATTCAGACCCATTGCAAGAGATATGCGGAGGCCCCATTCTTCACGTGGGCTGTTCAAACAGGACTCTCTGTTCACAGCACAGGTTTTATGCAGAGAGGGAGTCATTAAGAGATTTCCCACATAAATGTATCGTATGTTGAGAACTTCCATTAGCAGTAATATAACCCCCAAAGCTGTGTTACCAATTTGGCCTTCGAGCCCACATCTATTATGAGGTCGGGACTCACCGATAACAGCAATGCCTATGCAGAACTTTTCCCTTTCATTATATAATCTTGCGTAACTTTAACCCCTCCGGAGTGGTCCATCAGGCCTGCAGCGCTGGTGAGTCACTAAACTGAACACAGCCCACAAAGCCATGTATTGTGGTTTGCCAGGTGGTACACCTCTCCCTCCTCCAGTTTTTGAAGTCCCAAGCAGTTGGAACGATCTATTTCAGGCCCACACAAAAGCCCATCAGATGTGTGTAGCCGCCAAAAGTGGAGCCAAGGAACACATTGTTGCTTGTTCCATGTAGCTGCTAGGTTGTTTGGCTTGCTAGTTAATGAGCTACCTGCATGTTAGAGCCAAGTGAGTTTCCATTATCCTGTATCATTTGTCTCATGCTTTGGGGGATCAGTGTTGATGGAAGTAGCTCAAATGGATTCAGAAAGAGGAAGGGCAATGCACCAAAGACGCATTGAGATATATGGCACTGCTGACCACTGGCCTCTCTGCAATGCTTATTTTCTCCAACAGGGAAGAAGTTGCAGTGGAGGCCATGTGGAGACTGGTATCAGGTCTAGGAAAGAGAATCACTAACTTCATCATTTCTGCTGTGAGCTGGAGAGCCCCAGTGAAGCGAGAAAAGACTTGCCACCCTCTCTTCTGTATGAAAGGAGAGGCAGTGGCGTAGCGTGGGGGTGCAGGGGGGCCGCCCGCACTGGGCGCAACATCTGGGGGGGCGCGCTCGCACTCGCAGCTCTCTGCACCTACCGGGTTAGGGGGCGCAAATTACTTGCCTTGCCCCGGGTGCTGACAACCCACGCTACGCCACTGAGGAGAGGTAGTCAGAGAAGGCTATTTGCTGGGAGTGTATCCCAGGGAAAATGCTGGGACCAAAACAAACCCAAACAGAGCTTTAAAGTGTGGACCTGTGCCTAGAAAAGCATGGTGCAAAATGAAGTCTGGGTTAGTCCTCAGTGTGTTTCTATGCATGGTCGATTGCACCCCCCAACAGGGATTCAGTACAGTGGTACCTCGGATTAAGTACTTAATTTGTTCCGGAGGTCCATTCTGAACCTGAAACTGTTCTTAACCTGAAGCACCACTTTAGCTAATGGGGCCTCCTGCTGCTGCCGCACCGCCAGAGCACGATTTCTGTTCTCATCCTGAAGCAAAGTTCTTAACCTGAAGCACTATTTCTGGGTTAGCGGAGTCTGTAACCTGAAGCATATGTAACCCGAGGTACCACTGTATTCAGTTCAACTATTTAAACTTCAAAAGTCATCAGTTCCCACTTGGTTCTGCCATAAGAAGAATGACAACTACAGTGTTCAGAAAAAAAGTCTATGTAAACCATTCCTCTTCACTGGGAGCACAGTCATCTCGCAGGATCCTATGAAGTTGCCTTATGCCAATACAAACTATTGGTCTAGCTTAGGCATCCCCAAACTTGGCCCGGCAGATGTTTTGGGACTACAACTCCCATCATCCCTAGCTAATGGGACCAGTGGTCAGGGAGGATGGGAACATCTACACATCCTCTTCTTTTCCCATGGAACAAATGGCATTTGGGTTTCCGGTGGATTGCTGTATGTTCCAATTTAGGGCTAAAAAGTGGGTTTTCCCTGGGAAAGAAGAAGGGAAAGGGGAAAACCACTTGGAACCATGCTTTCTAGGTACGAGATGAGAGGAAGTGTGGCTGAGCCCTTACTTTCTGATAAGTGCACTTTAAATGAGGGCCTTTGTCTCATTGCCATCTCTGGGCAAGCAGGTTTGGCAGGTGTGTGTTTATATGACTTGAAATACCCACAAAACCTTCTTAACCAGGAAAGAACAGTTTAAAAAAGCACTTGCTAGAGGCTTGGGGGGAGAAGAAGAGTTTGGATTTGATATCCTGCTTTATCACTACCCAAAGGAGTCTCAAAGCGGCTAACAATCTCCTTTCCTTTCCTCTCCCACAACAAACATTCTGTGAGGTGAGTGAGGCTGAGAGACTTCAGAGAAGTGTGACTAGCCCAAGGTCACCCAGCAGCTGCATGTGGAAGAGCGGGGAATTGAACCCAGTTCACCAGATTATGAGTCCACCGCTCTTAACCACTGCACCACGCAGGGCAGATTTGTTTGGTTGGCTTTTCTCAGCAAGCCAACTAAATCTGACACTCCTGAACTTGTTGGGAGGTTGGAACACAGCACATATGCACTTCTGTAGATTTTGTGGCATGGCTTCAGCATGCAAAAAGTGTGCAGAGAAATGTGCCTTTTCTGTAAAAGACAAGTACAAAATCCATTTGGATGAATGCGGTGGAAAGCATTGCAAATTGTGTATTCTACATTTAAAAGGTGAATATTGCATGTCAAAGGTGTTTATAAAATGTTAAATTACATTTTGTGCATTCTTCGAAACACCTGTATAGAATGGGATGGGATGGAGCTAGGCCTACTGAGCACCAGTGAGACTGTAATGGGACAGAATTAATCACCCAGTCCATCCCTAGTGCCTACACCATGGTACATCGAGGTTCATATCACACTGCCTTCAACTCTCTTACCAACCACAGTTTGTCTCCAATCTATTTGGGGCAGCTGAATTTGAGGCAAGGCTACAGATAAGAGAAAATTTGCATGGTCTTCACCTCTTCAAACAGCACTGGCCCAGAATGACTGGCCCTTCTTTTGTAAAATTTAACTTGGCAACTTTATAAATATTGCACTCAGCAAAATGGACTGTTTCGTCGTATGTTATTTTACTCCCGATGGAATCAGAGTTTACCATTCCTTCTATTTAAGTGGACAATAATCACAGCAACAACAATTATGGCCATAACAATCTGCATTCCAATAACATTTCACTGAAGAAACTCTAGAATATTTTGGCTTGCTCTGCCTAGTGCATGAACTCAAGCTTTAAAATGGCTTTTTCTTGTTTTTATATCTTCCCAGAATTTTTTTTTCATGCCTATTTAGAAAAGCAATAAAATTTAAAGAGTTATTTCGAAATAAGGCTGAACCTAAGCGTGACTAAGTTTCAGGCAAGGGAGAATAGGACGTATAAGATGCGCTAGGGGTACTAACAATAGGGTACTACATCCATGCAAGGACAACATCGTGGGGAAAATAAACCAGCCTTTATACAACCAAAGAGCTAAGCTAGTATTTAGATGGATGGTGATCAACTCTGCTATGATTTCATCAGGGTTAATAAACATGCTAATGCCTTTTACTGGACCAAAGTGAGGTGGTAAAATGGAGAGCCAAGCACTTTAAAATTGTTAAAATATGTTCTATAAATCCAGTACTGATTGATTAACAGATTAATTAACATTACAATAAGCATAATTCATGCTCTTTTGGCAAGGTCTGTTATTGTGGCAATGATGAATTGCGTGGCAAGTCCCCCTCCCCCCTTTGGAAATAAAGACACAGGACATGGTATTTAAGGTTATTGGGCGAAAATGGCCACAACTTTATTGATTGCAGGAATTGAGCAGTATTGGCTTAGGCATTGGTCCTATCAGCTAACCGCCTTAACCCCTTTTGCATGAAGACCGGTGAGGGTTAACCACCAGTAGGGGGAGTCCTGCTGATGTACATCAACTAGGATCTACCCTGGGGTCACCGCTCGGGGGCGTGCCTTAGGCCCACACCTCCATAGGCTTCAGACAGGGCAATGCCCCCCAGAATCCTTTACCAGACTACCCTTTGCTTTGGGGGAAGGTGATGGCACTTCCTTTCTTCCCTCATTTGCATAACAATACCCCTACCAATGCATAACCACCAATGCCGAGAAGTTGTGACGATTTGCTACGAGGTAGGCGAAAAACCAAATGACAGGTGCCAATTTGCCAAGTGGAAAAAATTCCTACCAGGCCCCTTGACCATAGCAAGGTCAGAGGAGTAAACTAAGGGGTGGGCAGGTTGGGAAACCTGATCAGCTGGAGAGGCAAAGAGAGGGCGGTCCGAGGGCGCGCCGGGCATAAATAGCCCGGGCCACGCCTCCCTGACCAGCCGATTGGCTAGGGAGGGAGCTGACGCGCACGAGGATTCCCTCATTCTCGCAAGCCAGCCCCCGCGTGCATGGGGAGGGTGTGGGCCCACAACCCCACCTCCTCGCCAGTTCGGAAGTGGCTTTCCCACTCCAGCGGGAAGGTAAACGGCATTTCCGTGCGCTGCTCTGGTGTCAGTTTTCCATTGCACCGGAAGCGGCTTAGTCATGCTGCCCACATGACCTGGGAAAACTATCTGCGGAGCGGACAAACGCCGGCTCCCTCAGCCTGTAAAGTGAGATGACTGGACTTAACTGTCCCTTGACCTTTACCACCTCCCCTATTGTACCTCAGATGTGGATCTTCCAATGCCCCCAGTGGCTGCCCTCTCTGCCCCTACCAACTCTGCCAGCTGGAAGCTGGAAGCTTTCTCCACCCTAGTCCCCCTACCCTGGAGACCTTTCTTCCCTGACTCCCACTCAGGAATTCCTTTCATTTCTACCCCATTGGCCACAATTACAGGGGAGCTGCCCCTTCACCTGCAATCCTCTACCTGCCACCAGACACTGGTCAGGCTGCTGTTAATGTGCATCAGCCATTTTTCTTGCTGGCTGTGGAAGAACGAGATCCTTTTCCTACTCCTGTTGCCTCAGCTGCTGTTGATTCCGATGCTGTTGAATGTGTATTCATGAAATGCTTTTAAAATTCAAAATACGCAAAGGGTCGTCCAATTAAAATGTTACAAAAATATGACCAACAGTCCAAATCCAACAAATGATACACATTGGGTTGGAATGAAAGACTTAGCGGAAGAAAAACGGCTGTTAATGCTGCACTGCAAATGCTTGCAAACGCAATCACAATATATTAAAATATGCAGGTTCCAGAGGAGGCATCGTTCCCCTGGCACAGGAGATTGCATAAGTCCTTGCAGAAGCAGAAGAAGATATTTGGTTTTGGTTTGTCCATGCAATGCTGTACCAGATTGTACAAATCCCAGGAATGCTCTCCCAAAGAGCCAAACTTCATTTATATAGTATAAATGAAGGAGCATATCATTCTTCATTGGTAGCCTTTCTGGGCAAGGGGTTGGTGCAAGCACTAAGTAGGCCCTGCTCCTTGTCTTCATTATCACCTCTGCAAAGGAGGGTCCAAGAACCTCCCTTGCTAACCCTCAAGGATAGGAAGGAATATGTAGGAGAATTGTCTGAGGATACCTTCCTGGCCCAAACCTCTGTATCTCTGAGGTTGAGAAGCATTAATGCCACAGTTCAGCACAGACAAGGACAGCCATATGGAGAAATGGGCGGGGGGGGGGGGGAATCCATTCAGTTTGTGCTGAAAGGTAAACCTACCCAGTTCACACTTTCTGAAACGATATGCAAAATGAAATACAGCTCACTTTTGAAATCCACACTTCTCCAAACTTTGAAATGTAGTTCTCCAGTCAGGTAAGGTGTAGGGAAATGCATAGACCAGAGCAAGGTCTGCATGAAAATGCACATTACATTGTTGTGCACATAACATGTAGAAATTATACTAGGGCTATGCTTTGCAAAATATTAGTGGCGTGCTTTGCAGAAATGTGCATAATGGGCAAAACTACATAAAGAAATATGTTGATGAGGAAAAATCCATGCTAAAATGCTAGTGAATTTAAATGAGGACTTAAAAGAAAAAAATCACAATCTGATGTAGAAATGCAGAGTACCTAACTTAATATTGTAAAAATAACAAGCTGAGAGAAACCAACATTGACAGATTCACCCAGCCCTATGCATAAGCCTAGATAAATCACTCTGAATTTATGTGTTTAGAAAATACAAACACACACACGCACCAACACAACACCCGTGTGTGTGTGTGTGTGTGTGTGTGAATGAGACAGAGCCAATAGGCATGAATCAGGTTTTGGTTTATGCTTTTGAAAATGAATCCCTCCCTACAAGACCACTTGGGAAAACCAAGATGGTATCTGATACAAATGAAATTTTAGTGATAGAAAATCCCTGGCAATTGCACTGTTTGCCTGAGTCATCTTTTAAATATTTTGAATTTACGTTTCCCCCCCTGTCTGCCCTTTAAGAGCTCTCGGGTATTTAACTTTTTTATTTTATTTTATTTTACTGGCAATGATTACACTGATGAGTATTCCATTTGGAAGATTAAAGCGGGACATGCATTTCAGACAAAACGCAGAGGAGACCTGGTTGCATTAGTCAAAACCTCTAGTTAATTATACTGCTATGGGGAATTATCATCTGTAAGGTGTGGCAAGAAACAATTCAGCAACCATGCTTAATTCATGTGCCTTTAATCCATGGGTAGGCAAACTAAGCCCCAGGGGCCGGATCCGGCCCAATCGCCTTCTGAATCCGGCCCACAGACGGTCCGGGAATCAGCATGTTTTTACAGGAGTAGAAATGTGTCCTTTTATTTAAAATGCCTCTATGGGTGATTTGTTGGGCATAGGAATTCGTTCCTTAAAAAAAAAAAAAAAAATAGTCCCCCCCCCCCAAGGTCTGAGGGACAGTGGACCAGTCCCTTGCTGAAAAAAATTTGCTGACCCCTGATTTAGGGAGGGATGGCAACTTGCAAGGACTCACTGTTTCAGCTATGGGATATTCTGGTGTTTTCCCTCAAAAATCACCTATACAGTGGTACCTCAGGTTACATACGCTTCAGGTTACAGACTCCGCTAACCCAGAAATAGTGCTTCAGGTTAAAAACTTTGCTTCAGGATAAGAACAGAAATCGTGCTCCAGTGGTGCAGCGGCAGCAGGAGGCCCCATTACCTAAAGTGGTGCTTCAGGTTAAGAACGGACCTCCGGAACGAATTAAGTACTTAACCCAAGGTCCACTGTATAGGATTAGCTCTAGTGATCTGTGGGCTAGTGTTATTCTTGAACAAGAGCAGGCAGGTCATGGGTGTCGAGAAACATTTTTAGCCGAAGAGACACACACTCTCATGATTAACCTTCCAGGGAACAACATACTAGCAAGCAAGGGGTGGGGGCAGAACTGACAGTGGGTGATGTCACTCCACACACTATGGATGTCATCAAAATTCCTGGCCTCATAGAATCATAGAATTTAGAGTTTAAAGGAATCATCAGGGTCATCTCAACCAACCCACAGCAATTCAGGAATCTCAACTAAAGCATCTTCCGAAGGGCTTTTACCCTGGCTCGATGTCATGCCCTCCCCTCGGCCGTTATTGAAGGTCGATACAGGAAGAAAAAATGCCCCTGTGACTCTGGTAGAGCATGTCCTTCTCCAGTGCCTGTATTACAGAGACATTTGTATTAGTCTATCTCCCCACTACTTCATAAGTAGCCAGGGCACACAGGGTAATTCTATACCTCCCTGCTGCTCTCAGGTACCAATCCTGCTACAACATACAGTGTTGCTAGATTCTGCACAGCAGCGCTCAAAATTCGTTGGAGGATGTCCTATGCCACAAACTAGATTTAGTGCTCTGTAAAAAGCAGAGACATCACCTTGCCAACAAAGGTCCGTATAGTAAAAGCTATGGTTTTCCCAGTAGTGATGTATGGAAGTGAGAGCTGGACCTCAAAGAAGGCCGATTGCTGAAGAACTGATGCTTTTGAATTCTGGTGCTGGAGGAGACTCTTGAGAGTCCCATGGACTGCAAGAAAATCAAACCTGTCCATTCTGAAGGAAATCAGCCCTGAGTGCTCACTGGAAGGACAGATCCTGAAGCTGAGGCTCCAATACTTTGGCCACCTCATGAGAAGAGAAGACTCCCTGGAAAAGACCCTGATGTTGGGAAAGATGGAGGGCACAAGGAGAAGGGGACAGCAGAGGACGAGATGGTTGGACAGTGTTCTCGAAGCTACCAGCATGAGTTTGACCAAACTGCAGGAGGCAGTGGAAGACAGGAGTGCCTGGCATGCTCTGGTCCATGGGGTCACGAAGAGTCGGACACGACTAAATGACTAAACAACAACAAAATGAATAGTTAAAGTCTTTTATATATCAACCTTTTATGCTCTTCCACACCCTCCCAATGCTTCTATCCCTTCTTTTAGATTCTTTTAAATTCTTATACAGTAGTCTTTTATATTCACCTTCTGCTTTGATACCTTTTAGCTTTCCAAAATGCTTTTCAGATTTTAAATGACTGTATCCCACCCTTTTATGCTGGTCTATGACCGTAATAAAGATTTGAATTGAAAAATTGAACTAAAGCATCCATGGCAGATGGCCATCCAACCTCTGCTTAAAAATCTCCAAGGAAGGGGAATCCACAAACTCCCAAGGGAGTCTGTTCCACTGTCAGAAAGCTCTTACTGTCAGAAAGTTCTTCCTGATGTTTAGTTGGAATCTCCTTTCCTGTAACTTGAAGCCATGAGTTCATGTCCTAGCCTCAAGAGCATGCTCCATCTTCCAGCTGGACGACCTGATAACAGTCTGGCGTAAAAGTCTGGGTGGTTGGGTACCACTGCTCACTCAGCCCAACTGTAGCCAAGTCACATTTGATGAAGGTTTAGATAAGCTTCACCAAATCTCACCCCAAATGCTGTGAGGCAATAAGGACTTACAAGGTAAAGACTGCCTCCTCCTTTCTTTTAACTTTCTTTTAAACTTAGTTTTAAAAAGGTCCTTTTAAGAGGCTTTCAAGAAATAACTGTACATCGCAATATGCATTCCCTTCTTGAGGAACTGTACAAGAAAAAAATATGGCTAATGCATTTCAAATGTGTATCTTTACTGTGTAGCTACAGACAGCATTGGAAGTACAGTACAGAACCATGCTTTGTTCAGTCTGCTGGTTGTGTGGCTTAATTTGTTTAGTCGTTTAGTCGTGTCCGACTCTTCGTGACCCCATGGACCAGAGCACGCCAGGCACTTCTGTCTTCCACTGCCTCCCGCAGTTTGGTCACACTCATGTTTGTAGCTTCGAGAACACTATCCAACCATCTCGTCCTCATTCGTCCCCTTCTCCTTGTGCCCTCCATCTTTCCCAACATCAGGGTCTTTTCCAGGGAGTCTTCTCTTCTCATGAGGTGGCCAAAGTATTGGAGCCTCAACTTCACAATCTGTCCTTCCAGTGGCTTAATATGCAGGTCAATTTTCTATTTTGCATAAGGATCCAAGGGGGGTGAAATAGGGAGGCTTGCTCCAAAATACAGAGTGAACTGGAATCCTCCTCATCCCAAATGGCATGCCGACCTGCAGCTGCTACAAAACTTCCTCTTGAGAAGGCTCCCTGGTTTAGAACTTTATCCTTGAAGTCATGAGGGGCAAGAGAAACAAAAAGTGTTCTCCTCCAATCATACATGGAGTTGTAAACTATCTTGTTAGATGGAGATTGGGAGAGAAGGAGAGAGGGGGGAAAGAGAAAAACAATTGCTTCTTCCCTTTTTTTGTCTTTTGCTGAAGCCAACTTGTGTAATTTTGCTTACAGTCTTGGTCGCAATGAAAGATTTCTAAAATGTAGGGTAGGGTGCTTCCAAACAATAAACAATAAACCTGTTTATTGAGCACCCATCCTGATTTGGTTGCCTGGAGTTGCATCAAAGTAATGCATCAGAGTGCATTTTGCCATCACATCACTTTCCTTATCTCAAAAAGTTTGATATTTGGGGGAAGCAAGTGCTTTGGTTTATTTAAAAAGACCTACCAAGACCTCTAATTCTGCCACCTGAATTTGCCAGCATGTGATTGAATTCCGCCTGAAAATAGTGGCACTCTGGAAGCACCTGTAGTTCTTTGATGTGTCTGATGTTGACAGATTTTCTCGGCAATGCTAGCACTCCTTGGTCAACCTTCATCTGAGCAACAGGAAGACTGTTCTCACTTCTCCTTGGTGGCTACAGAAACTCAGCCTCTGCTTCTTGCAACCTTAAGCATGGAACTCAATTTGGATACACTGAGCATATTTGGACTCATCAAGAATTTCTGCATCTATCACTCTGTGTTGCATTTCTGGACCTTGACTGGAGCCTTCATGATGAGAATGAGAAATTGCATATTTTGGGGGGGAACGGCTTTGTTTTTTAAAGAATGACTAGGCATGGGCTGAAACAACATCTTTATTTTCTTTTTAAAAGGAAAAGATAGGGAAATGTTTCATGAGTTACTCATGTAACAAAAGACTGAGCATTTCCTCAGGCTCTGGGGGGGGGGGGGGAGCAAATGGCTTTGTTCTTTTCCAATTATTTTGTGACCTAATATCATGCCTTGGCTACATCAAACAACAAGAAGATTTTAAAAGATTAGCTACGGTCTGGGCAGCCAAAGCTGGATGAGCATTGAGATATGTATTTTGGATTCTCACCCTCAAAACGCCTTATGAGGTTCAGTTGGAGATGCTCTAGTTAAACTTCCTACCAATAGGAAAAGGGCCGAGAGGATTTGTTTTTACTTATGAGTCACCCTCCGTGGTATATCAAACATGTTTTCCTCCAAGGTACATTACGGAGGAGATCCTGTTTCAAAGTCACTGCTAATGGTTTCCTCTCTTTTTTTCTGTTCCAAATAGGATTTTCACAGGACTTCCTTCCACCACTTTCATCTTCATTATCTAGTATCTATCATCTAATCCAAGGAGAGCCAACGTGGTGCCCTCCAGACTACAAATACCATCACACCATGCTGGCTGGAACTGAGGGAAGTGTTGGCTATTTGCAGATTAGTTGTGCTGCAGAAAGCTTGCTAGGGAGACGACACATTACAAGGAACACAAAATAACTTTAGCTAGGTTTTGATAACAAAAACAAAAACTCCTTTACACTAAATATATCAATAAGCATGACCCATCCACCAGGGGACTGAGAGAGCTAGGCGCTGCTCTTTATATACTATACCCAATTGCTGACACAGCTTAATTAACAAAACTTAACAGCACCTGCTGGGACGCGGGTGGCGCTGTGGGTAAAACCTCAGCGCCTAGGACTTGCCGATCGCATGGTCGGCAGTTTGAATCCCCGTGGCGGGGTGCGCTCCCATCGTTCGGTCCCAGCGCCTGCCAACCTAGCAGTTCGAAAGCACCCCCGGGTGCAAGTAGATAAATAGGGACTGCTTACTAGCAGGAAGGTAAACGGCGTTTCCGTGTGCTGTGCTGGTGCTGGCTCGCCAGATGCAGCTTGTCACACTGGCCACGTGACCCGGAAGTGTCTGCGGACAGCGCTGGCTCCCGGCCTATAGAGTGAGATGAGCGCACAACCCTAGAGTCTGGCAAGACTGGCCCGTACGGGCAGGGGTACCTTTACCTTTACCTAACAGCACCTGCTATACTGTTTCACAGCTGTAAAACTAGGTCATGTTATTTGCTCTGGTCCTTAAAGACATACACATCTTGTGGAACAATAATGAACCTTCAAATTTAAAGAGACCATTCAATAGGAAGTTGGCTTCCAAAGGCATCTGAAAGGTACCCCATTGGCTCTCCGTTTTCCTCCTGGTCTTCTTTTGGTTTTCAGTATTCCTGGATAAGCAAATGGCCCTCAGCAGTAACTTCCTGCCATTCCTTTTGTTCTTTTGTAGGGCAGCCAAACCCCTGTAGGCTTGCCCACAAAAATGCTCTCTTTACATATGACACAAGCATGTCAATGATCCAGCCCAATGCCTTATACAACGTGCCAGAGATAGCTATCATTTGAAATTCTAGCAAAACAGTTTTGCACACTTTCATAAAGGTAGGCAAAACTATCAATAATCATAGTAATATTGCGGATTATGACCAGTTCTGTGTGTCAGCACATTAAACATTTCCCCACCTACAAAATACACTCCCTGTTTCAGCTCAGCAGTAATGCATTCATTTTACTGAGTAAATGACTGACTGTGACCAGAAGCAATTATCTATGACTAATCGATCATGTGTGCTAATTAGCTGATTGCAGCAACTTCACCCTGTTCACCTGCAGTGATTGCATTCACATAACGGGTAAAGTTATCCTGTCAAAGTTCTCAGAGGTGGCATTCATCCTGAAGATACAGACATGGCATCTAAAACCCCCACAAACCTTTATTAAAGTTTCAGAAATTAGACAAGCCCATTGCTTACTCTGCTAACTGCCTTGAACTATGGGGCAGGCAAAACAGCAATTAATAATCAGAGTACATATTACAGATGTGTCTGTTGCCTTATTGTTGTTGTTTAGTCGTTTAGTTGTGTCTGACTCTTCGTGATCCCATGGACCAGAGCATGCCAGGCACTCCTGTCTTCCACTGCCTCCCGCAGTTTGGTCAGACTCATGTTGGTAGCTTCGAGAACACTGTCCAACTCGTCCTCTGCCGTCCCCTTCTCCTTGTGCCCTCCATCTTTCCCAACATCAGGGTCTTTTCCAGGGAGTCTTCTCTTCTCATGAGGTGGCCAAAGTATTGGAGCCTCAGCTTCAGGATCTGTCCTTCCAGTGAGCACTCAGGGCTGATTTCCTTAAGAATGGATAGGTTTGATCTTCTTGCAGTTCATGGGACTCTCAAGAGTCTCCTCCAGCACCATAATTCAAAAGCATCAATTGTTGCCTTATAGGTTTCTTCAAAGCACATGCTGCCAGCCCTTCATTGGTTCTTTAATAGTAATCTTATCCACCTTCTCCTTATAGCTTGGAATAAAAATGTAATGCACATCTCCTAAGTAACTCTCATATACCTGAAAACATTACATCCCATCCTAAGCAGCTTTCTGCAACTCTCCACGTTCTTTGGCACTGATTGTGACAAATCAGGAAGTCTTCCACTGCTTAAACTATTTGAAAAGAGGGATAACAAATGTCACCTTCCATCAATTGTGCACAATCGGGGCCATATGGTGCTATCAAAAAAGCATTACTTCAGCATTTTGTAGTGAATTTAGCATGTGGTTGGAGGTCCTTGCCCCCACAAAGAGTATGGTCCCATCACTCCGACATGCTGGGTGGTCCCTTCACGAGGTCCTATGCCACAATCTTACCCTACAAACCTTGATATGCATATAGATTTGGACTGGATCATTGCTAATAACGGGCAATTCTCCAGTGTCTACCATGGACTCCATTCAGCATGAAACCAGAGTGATAGGACACATATTTCACAAATATCTTTTTCTGTGAAATGAGCATTTATTTTGTGGAGCTTGTGTGTGTGTGTGTTCACAAGCATGAACTGCAGAGGCACTAGGAGCAACAAGCAATGCCTTTCAAAGCAGGGGTGATCCAAAATAGGACCTGAACTCACAACCGGAGTTGCTGGTGGGGTATGGGGAAGAGGGGTTATTGGCTGTTTTTGTTTTTATTAGGTATTTTGTGTTTTTATCTTGTATTTTTATGTTGCAAACCGCCCTGAGATCTACAAGGGGAGGGTGGAATACTAATTTAATAAATAAAAAATGCAGTGGTACCTTGGTTCTCAAACTTAATCCGTTCCGGAAGTCCACCCCAAAACCAAAGCGTTCCAAAACTAAGGCGCGCTTTCCCATAGAAAGTAATGCAAAATGGATTAATCCGTTCCAGACTTTTAAAAACAACCCCAAAAACAGCAATTTAACATGAATTTTGCTGTCTAACGAGACCATTGATCCATAAAATGAAAGCAATAAACAATGTACTGCAGTCACACAATCAGTCCATCAGTAGCTGAACTGGGGTTCCACACAGTCACAAAAACAAAACAAAAAATCCACAAAAACAAAAATGCAAAATAAATAGCAAAAGCAGACAGACCTCAGGGTAACACTCAAAATGGAAGTGTGGTGCTCAAATCGGAAGCGTAGCACTCAAAATGGAGCATGTTCGGCTTCCGGAAAAAGTTTGCAAACCGGAACACTTACTTCCAGGTTTGCAGCGTTCAGGTTCCAAGTTGTTCGAGTACCAAGAACCAAGGTACCACTGTACCTCCCATCCTTTCCATAACACCTGCCAGATTTAGGGCAGTGCGGGTGTTTCCCCAGCACAGAGTGCTGAGCTAAGGGTGCAAAATCATAACTATATAAAAAAATAACCTATATTTATATCAGTACCAAGGAGAGCCATTAAAAAAGCAACTGTACCAAAATGAATTATTGTGAAAATAATGGCACAATACAGAGCAATATCATAGGGATTCCCAAGCACAATACGTTGATTGTGATTTAAGGCACTGTGAGTAACAGGTCGCAACCCATAGCCCATCTTTAAGTTGCAAAGATTTCAATTAAAGACCCACTGAATGCACGCCGAGCCAAGAAGCAAATCTGCTAAAGCAATTCACCTTTCACATCAAATAAATGTGAAGCCCTAAAAATATATGATACTTCTGACATAAAAGATGAAGCCTCATGGAAACCCATCTGTTTGTGGCCGCTTTGAGTTGAAAAGCAGACATATGCAGTCACCGATTCTCCATGATGCTGAAGGTTACAAGGAATATAAAGAGTGTCTGCTGTGAGAAATGCAAGTTATATAGGGTTTGCGGAATTGGGAACACTGTGAAATGGTAATGTGATACAAATCCAGCCACATTTGGTCGTCACACTTCATATTTGGCCTCAGGCAACGGCGATCAATGAAGAAGAGCATGAGGTTGCATCTCAACGTCTTTTTTAGTTCTACATTGATGGAAAGAGTTCTGTCAACTTATAATGGGCTACTGTTACCCATTCTTTATTGCAGAAATCTTTTCAACCTTTGACTTTGTATACAACAGGGGTCAGCAAACTTTTTCAGCAGGGGGCCAGTCCACTGTCCCTCAGACCTTGTGGGGGGGGGGGGGCTGGACTATATTTTGAAAAAAAATATGAACGAATTCCTATCCCCCCCCCCCAAATAACCCAGAGATGCATTTTAAATAAAAGGGCACATTTTATTTATGAGTTTCTACTCATGTAAAAACACACTGATTCCCAGACTGTCCACAGGCTGGATTTAGAAGGCAATTAGGCCAGATCTGGCCCCCAGGCCTTAGTTTGCCTACCCATGGTCTACAACATTAACACCTCAACATTTATGTTCTTCTCCAATATTGCCTTTCCCATTATTATTTTTATTATTATTATTAATTATTTCAATTTACATACCATTCTTTATCAAAACATGTCCTCAATCTTTCCCAACATCAGGGTCTTTTCCAGTGAGTCTTCTCTTCTCATGAGGTGGCCAAAATATTGGAGCCTCAGCTTCAGGATCTGTCCTTCTAGTGAGCACTCAGGGCTGATTTCCTTCAGAATGGCTAGGTTTGGGACTCTCAAGAGTCTCCTCCAGCACCATAATTCAAAAGCATCAATTCTTCAGCAATCAGCCTTCTTTATGGTCCAGTGAATAGCCATAAAGGTAAAGGTAAATGGACCCCTGACCATTAGGTCCAGTTGCGAACGATTCTGGAGTTGCAGTCCTCATCTCACTTTATTGGCCAAGGGAGCCAGTGTACAGCTTCCAGGTCATGTGGCCAGCATGACTAAGCCACTTCTGGCGAACCAGAGCAGCACATGGAAACGCCGTTTACCTTCCCACTGGAGTGGTACCTATTTATCTACTTGCACTTTAATGTGGTTTCGAACTGCTAGGTTGGCAGGAGCAGGGACCAAGCAACGGGAGCTCACCCCGTCATGGGGATTTGAACTGCCGACCTTCTGATTGGCAAGTCCTAGGCTCTGTGGTTTAACCCACAGCGCCACCCGCGTCCCCTGTTAATAGCCATAGGCCTGGGTAAAGAGGAATGTTTTTGCCTGGTGCCTAAAGACATGTAATGATGGTGCCAGGCGAGCCTCTCTGGGGAGAGCATTCCACAATTGGGGAGCCACCATAGAAAAGACCTGTTCTCTTGTTCCCTCTCTCTGCAATAGAGAAGGGCCTCAGATGACAAACACAGGGTCTGGGTCAGTTTGTATAGGGAGAGGCGGGATTGAGGTCCTGAGCCATGTAAGGCTTTATAGGTCAACACCAGTAGATTGCCAGGGATGATGGTCGTTGGAGTCCAACAGCATCTGGGGAGAGGGGCACATTTTGGCCGTTCTTTGACTGTGAATCTTGGTCTGATCCAGTAAAGCGATGATTATGCTGTTAGGCCAAATGTGGTTTTAGAATTAAACACTGTTGATGAACGATGGGAGCCAGGAAAACACTAATATTTAGAATATGTGCATCACGCAGTTCTCAGTGCTTAATCTGAATAGTATGCAAGAGCTTGTTACTGTTCAAATTCAGCCACTTTTGATCCAGAATTTATCATCTCCAGTTCATCATTTACTACAAGATATCAAACATGGTTGGCGCTGAGATGACCTTGCAATCCAACTGTGAGCCATTACGCCAGCTTTGTTTTGATGGTGCAATGCAATAACCCTGAGATATACATTTTATCCCCACTTGTGTTTAGAAAAGGACAGTCAGTTTAATTTAATTTGAAAGGGCAACAGTTTACATTCTTCTCTGACCATAAGAATAGCAACTGCAGACCAGCTACTCTTATCAGTCGGGTTTCTTCCTTCCGCTGGTTTTTTAAATACATGCTCACCAGAACTCCAGAGCTGGACCACTGACAATTTATTGTCAACAAACTAAAAGCAGTCAAAAGAATGTGAACCTTTAATTATAGCATTTTGGGCTCAGACAGGGAGGAACCAGCACTACTGAGACAGTGAAGACAGTCTCCCAAGAGGTGTTTAGCAAAACACAATCCCATGGCATGGGACAAGACAAAAAAAGATGGCACCAGCATAAATAAATGCTATGCTCAAAATGCAATAAGGTAATTATAGATTTGAGCAAACATATCTTTTCAAATCCATTTTGGATATTAGCTTCCTTTTGATTTTTCAAATTTAGATTGGCTTCTTGTGAGAATAGTGATCTTTTTTACTTCTTTGTAGCCGGCAACCTGACAGTTCTTAATATCCAATACCTAACTTATATATATTTTTTTAAAGAATGTTTATTAAAGTTTACAGTAATAATACAATAAAAAGAAAAAAGAGAAAGAGAAAAGAGAAAATAAAAAATATCAAAAATACAAAAATAAAAATATTTAAAAAACACATAAGGTTTCCAATGCTTATTTTCAATAACCTATTTCCCAGACCTCCTCATACCTCCCTTTTTTGTATTCCAGTTCAAATTGTTAGTTCAGCAAATCCTTATCAATAAATTTTAACCTGTTTCTGAACCTTTTTTTCCCATATTCTCTTAAAGCATTACAGCTGGAAACCACTTAATTTCTATCCAACATCATTCTAACATTCATTAATTTTGCAATATTTCTGTAAATAGTCTTTAAATTTCTTCCAGTCTTCTTCCGCCGACTCTTCTCCCTGGTCTCCAATACCTAACTTATATACTCAATCATCATTTGGGTGTCAGTGGACAACCATATGACATAATGTAACCAGAGATGAGATACAACACTGCAAATTTCTCATATAATTTTGAAGAATGCAATAAGGGCTGAAATTGTCCCGATGCCATTTACTTTACATGCATCTATTTTAGGCGTTAGCAAAATGACAAGTGAAAAGCATATACACACATGTATGGTAATCACCACTACCAAACATCCAGAAACCATAAGCACACCTTGCAAGAACCTCCATGCAGCTGAGAACACACTGAACTCAGGCAGGGTGAAAATAACCCAGAACTGGAGAAAGAAACTTCTGAAACCTGGTTGATCAAAACCCCATTTCGCAATTCACCTGAGAAAGTGTGGCAGGATGACCTGACTGCACACGCTAGTCTCAATTCTAACATTCCCATCTCTGCTGACTTCAACCTCAGATCTTTATACTTCTTATCATACTCTTCCTGCATTCAGCAGCACCTACTTAGACGGCCCCTGCCCTGCAAAGAACTGGGAATTTGATTGACAGAGTTGGTCATCACAGAGAGAATGCCAATTGTGTCCAGTGGATTTTATGAGGAATCTTCCTTCAGTGCACCAGAGTTGGGGATGGAGCTGAAATTTTGCAGGTGAATATGTCAGTGTTTGTAGAGGTGCATCTGTTCCACTTTCATGTATTCTTTCAACGCATGGGTGAGATGACATTTAAACAGTTACTGAAATAAAAGGTAAAAGGTAAAGGACCCCGGACGGTTAAGTCCAGTCAAAGGCGACTATGGGGTTGGGGCGCTCATCTCACTTTCAGGCCGAGGAAGCTTGCATTTGTCCAGAGACAGCTTTTCCAGGTCATGTGGCCCAGTGGCATAGCGTGGTGGGTGCAGGGGGGCCCCGGCCACACCGGGCGCAACATCTGGGGGTTAGGGTTAGGGGGCACAAATCCACGGGTTAGGGAGCACAAATTACTTGCCTTGCCCCGGGTGCAGACAACCCACGCTATGCCACTGATGTGGCCAGCAGGACTAAATCGCTTCTGGAGCAATGGAACACTATGAAGGAAACCAGAGTGCACGGAAATGCCATTTACCTTCCCGCCGCAGTGGTACCTATTTATCTACTTACGCTGGCATGCTTTCGAACTGCAGGAGCTGGGACAGAGCAACAGGAGCTCTTCCCGTCGCGGGGATTCGAACCACCGACCTTCTGATCGGCAAGCCCAAGAGGCTCAGTGGTTTAGACCACAGTGCCACCCGCGCCCCTCTATTGAAATATTGGACCATGATGTTGACTTAGCATGATATTCTTCTATTTAAAAAAATCAAATACAGGTGTAAACAACAGGCAGTGCCTATGAAAAACCAAAAGCTGCTGGTGGATTTTCCACTAGCAAACCTCTACCACCCTGGTAGCAGTAGAGTCAATGGAGAGATGCAGGTAGAGTTAACTTTTTGTTCTGTTCTGAGGCAGTTTTGCTTAGGATAAGTTGCTGGCAAGAACAAAGGAGGGAAAGGGCGACATTTAGCTCCCTTTGGTGCTGTGTGGTCCCTCTCCCATCAGGAAATGTGAGGATGGAAGCATCAGGAGAACAATACTAACTTTCTAGAAGCACTAGGAGAGAAGCAGGGCTTCTCACTCTGCCACCTGGGGCATGTAGTGGCTTCTTAGATGATTTCCTCTCTCTTTCTCTTTTTGAAGGGGAAGGGCATCTGGTGGCCAGAAGTGATATATTACCCTTTTGGGGACTCCATCATCTATCACCACCACCATATTCTTCAGCCTAGAAGGTCGGTATCTCTCAGCCAAGTGTTGGGTCTTCAGAAGCTTCTTTGAAAGCACTACCTTGCAGATCACTTGGAAAGGGACTTTGCAAGCTCCACTAACCAGGTGATTGGCAGTCCCTGCGCACTGAGTCAGGTTTATACCTGCCCCACACCTGATTTCACATAGGACAACAGGTGTACTGGAGGTAGCATGGATTGGACACAATGGCCTCACGGGACAAATGGGAAGGCCTAGCAGCTGAATTAAACCTGGGGGCCAGATGTTTGCTCCCCACCCTGGTCAAAACTTTGATGATATTATTCCCAGTGTGTGCGTCTTAAGTCTTCAAGCATCCAGCCTTGCCCCCCGCAGGCTGCAGTTTGCTGTCCCTGCATGCTAATATATACTAGGTGTAGTGTTTTTGTTTATTTATTTAAACAGACCAAATCTTGGGACCATCCACAAAAAAAGAAACTATTATTCTGGAGGTTAAGACTAAGCTGAAATGCACCATAATTTGTCAATGTCAGGCCATGCACGAGATGGCCATTAATCACCTTCAACTGAAAGACGTTAGTAAAAATGTGAGTTCCATTACTTTTACAGTGGTATGTGATCCAGGAAGGCATGTTTAGAAACAAACTGGCAAGGAATTCATTGCATATATAGATATCCTTGGTGGGATCATGAGCTTCAATGGTGGAGGCAATATCTTAACCGTATCTGGACCCATAATCTGAAGGATATATTGAAGAATAGACATTGACGCAGGACAGAATAAGCACAGAATAAATCGTATTCCTTGTAATGCATTGAAGATGGATTTCCATTGCAATTTATGTAATAAATAATAAATTTAGAAATTAAAATGTCCATTATCATTTTTTTCTGGAAAGTGACAGAAAAGTAGGCCTATTGAAGTAAGGAAGCTTTGGCTGCAATCCTAAACATAATCACTAGGGAGTAAGTCCCACTGAATTCAATGAGACTTACTTCTAAGTAAAAAAATAACAAAAGGCTTATATTGCACTGCTTTTACAAATATGGATTAGTCAGCAAAGTTGGTAGCTGGGCTAGCTGGTAGAGTTACCAATGACAAAATTAAAACAAATTTTGCCTAGTTTAAAACATAAACTAGGAGTTTTCCTGAATCCATGACTGTTACTTAAGGCACAGGTGTCCTTGGAGTAACAGGACCTGAATGATGTGCAGAAAAAATCAGACAGGTGTCAACATTTCAGTCTCTGGAGAGACTTAAGAGAAGAAGCATGAAGACATAAAAGAAGATTTGTATTTTTGTTGTTGTTGAGGATGTGCTACACAGAAATCACTTGTCGGGCCAAATGAAAAGGGAGCAAATTCTTTTTTTTTAATATTTATTTATACAACAAGAAAAAACACACACAAATAACACAAATACCAAATTACACACAAATTACAAAAATAACCATAGACACATAATTTTCTTGGCAAACAATAAAACATCTATTGGTCTTAACACTAAAGACCCAACTTCCCGTCTATTCCATATTTCAAATTCATATTACTTATTGTCAATACAACTTTTTTTCATAATTATACTTATTCTCACTAAATCTAATTTCTTCTATCTACCTAGCAACTATTACTGAAGTTCCTCGAATGCTGCAACAGAATTTAAACTACTATATTTATTTTTCAGATATTCTTTGAAAACCTCCCATTTAGAAACAAATTCCTGTTTTGATTTATTCTTTATTTTTTCTGATAAACCATCTAATTCAGCATATTCTGTCAGCTTTTGGATCCAATCTTGTATAGAGGGGATTTCATTACTCTTCCATTTTGCTGCGATCAAAACTCTTGCTGCCGCCGTCACATATAAAAAGATACCCTTCAGCTTTTGTGGAATATCCAGATCTGTTATTC
Source organism: Podarcis gaigeae (assembly GCF_964106915.1). NCBI lineage: Eukaryota > Metazoa > Chordata > Lepidosauria > Squamata > Lacertidae > Podarcis > Podarcis gaigeae. The sequence goes on from NC_139681.1 coordinate 6,683,458, forward strand.
CCAGGAGGTAGGCCTCTGTTTTTTTATTGAAAGAGATCTTTAGCATTTTTTGCAGTTCTGCATGTTTACTCTTACATGGGAGCAAATTCTCAGTTACATGGACAGCAAACTACATACAAATGCCAACATTTCATTTTACATCATGTCAAAATTCCATGAAGCAAAGGCGCAAAACATAGCAACGTCATAGCCATCAACAAATCTGAAAGCAAATTCTTCAACACTCTCCTCTCTTGGCCTGATTGAAGTATTTTCTCCAGGAGGTGGGTGTATGGAAGTAGGATTCCATCTGTGCTAGCCTATCTTTGATGGACTAACAATCTCTTTGGTCATGATTGACTTGATACCTAAATTGCACTTCTGATAATGATAGGCTATCAGCAAATCTCAAACCTGAGAAAGTCCAGAGTAGCTAGTGACAATTCTCTGCTGTGCTGTTGACACCATTTGGCTCTGAGTCAACAAACGACCCTTCCAAAGAGAGAGGGTGGCTGTCCATGTTTCAGTTTGACAATATTAATTGAACACTTCCACCTCCAAAACTCAACCGCTGACACAGCACAAATATTATGTGTATTGCCAGTCATGGCCAAAGGTTAATTGGCACACAAAGGTCCTGCATTAGGATCTAGTTACATCAGAAGTCCTCAAATGCAGCTTTGCTTCCTTTTCCCACCTTCCTTCTGTAGTTGTACAAATGCAAAATGTGTAATGCCAACACAAGTTCTGCAAGAAATAGCAAGGGAGACTCTCTCAATGCTCCATGTTCGGAAGGAAGGAATGACTTTGATTCATTAGAAATTCCATTTGCATCAGGACCACAATTTTGCAGCAGCTCACATGCTTTGTGTGAGTTTAATCCCCTGCCATCAAAGGATATGAAGGAGCTGCTGCTGCCGTTCAGAGAAAACACTACTCTTCACTGGCAGCCGGTGCCATGCTTCCAGGACCAGTGGCACATGGTCCTATCATGCTTCCCCACTTGCCAGATCAGGAGTGGGGAACCTTTGGCCCTCCAGATGTACATAGACTCATTGACCCATACAGTTGTAGAGTTGGGAGTGACCCCAAGGGTCATCCAATGCAGGAATCCCAACTGAAGCATCAATGGCAAATGGCCATCCAACCTCTGCTGAAAAACTTCCAGTGAAGGAGAGTTCATGACCTTCAGAGGGAGTCCGTTCCAGTGTCAAACAGCTCCTACTTGCATCAGCCCAAGCAAGTATTGCCAAGGTGTTGCAATCCTACAACATCTTGAGGGAAAATGGTTCCCCACACATGTTGTATACCATCTTCAAGGTATAGAGCATATTACCGTAGTCACGACTGTCAGGAGCTCATCCTACACTCGAGTAGGATCCTGTCAGAGACACATGCCCGACTGGCATGTTCCCTCCCTCCTGGTCAATCGTTCGGGAGCTTCAAAAGCTTTCTTCTGCTGGAACATCACAGCGACCGATGCCAACAGACATCAGCACACTTAGGGATCTACAACGTCTTCGCAGCTTTGCATAACAAAATTCAGCAACTCAGCACTTTGGCTAATCTACTTTATTTACATATAAACACACACGGAGCACTGCAACACGGCTCCCTCTCTCTCTAACATCAGACAGCGAAGAGGAAAAAACAAAGGACAATAGTCCCACTTTACGGAACACAGTAAAACAAATATCCTGTCTCTGTCACGTCCCACTCTGTGAAGTCAAAACATATACCGTCATTTGAAAGACAACAATCCTATGACTGCAATCACAGAACAGGAATTCTAACAAGGACAAGAGGGCACCAGAACATGCACAACTGAGGCCAGGCTATCCCAGTGTAAGAGCAACCATGGCTGAGAGTAGAGTTGACTGAATATCCATCACCTCTGATAGTGTGAGCACACACAGGCTGCTAAACTGGAACATTGCCCTCTACCAAAGGCCTGGTCTTGGATTTCCATCAGTCCCAGTCAGGTAGGGATGGTCAGGGATGATGGGTGTTGTAGTCCAACAATATCTGGAGGGCACCAAGGTGACTCCCTCTATTCTAGGGGGACCCTGGTACATTTTGGCACAACTCAGTCAAAGCAAAGTACTTTTAAGTCCTATTGATTTCAATGGAAGAGTTAGTCATTTGCTTAGATCTCTTCTATTCAGGACTGCATAGTTTTTAACTTTGGCAGGATCGTGCTCTTGGTCTGTTGGCTAAATTGTTGTCTTTAAAGGAAACACACTGTCTCACACGCGCAGAGAGTGAGAGAGAGATTTCATTTGAAAATGTTAATTGCCAGCTGAAACTGTTTACAACAAAATTCTGCAACATTTAATCAAACATTTAATCAAGCAGGCCTACCAAGTTTGTGGCCAGACTTCTGTTTCCAAAATGTTGACGCAAAGAACAAAATCTGTTCACAAATTATGTTTATAAGGACAGCCAAGAATGAAGAAATAATATAATATTCCAAATAGAAAAAAAATATTTATGATATATCTAGAACTGAGCATGTCCTAAGCAGAGAGGACCAAATATTACTGGCAATGTTTTAAAACCTCTAAATATTACAGAAGGTTGGGGGTACTAAATGGGCATAATTCTAGCAGCAACCAAATGCAGCGATGCCTTCCTTCCAAATGTGTAATAGCTTTGGGCCATGATAGCAAATATAACCTCTAATCTGAAAAGGGGGGAAGAGGCAGCTGTGGCTCAATGTGCCAAGCCATGTGGCAGTTTTATGATGAGAACAAATGAGGGTTTGGATGAAATCAGTAGCTTGTTTTGGTTTATGGCTTAAGAAACGGTTTCTTAATGCTGCCCTCCTGAGATGAAAGGCAGCAGACGGGTTCATCTCCTGCCCTCCCTATGGAGCTCCTTTGAAAGAAAAGCCGTGTGGTCGTGGCATTTATTTAGCTGGGGAAAGAGTAGCTCAAGAAGCTGGCAGGTAGAAGCGAAAAGGGTCAGTGTCCCGCTGACACCACTCATCGCGATAATGAACGCTTGATGGAATCAGGAAACCTTCCTCAGGTAATGGTAGCTCAGAGAGATCTGCGGGAGGTGGGGTGTGTGTGTGTGATTTATCCGATCCATGTGACCTCAAGTGTTTTCTCAACTTATTTAAAGCAGAGATGAAACCTCTGGACCTGATGTGCATTTCTGTCATAGCAGCAATGGTTTAGATTTAGGTTGGAGAATTTTTGGCAAACTGCGCAGTTTACCAATCCCTTCAAATATGAGACAAAAGAAATCTTAGCTCAGCAGAGGGGGAAAGGAATTTGACCGCTTTCTCCACATATTCCTTTATGGTTTCAAAAATACAGTATCAAGAATGGGAAAGAATCAGAGCAGCATAACCAAGTCGAAACATGTCCATGTTTATGCTGTGTTTGGCTCCTCTTCTTGACAGAGACACACTAGTGATCTCAAACCAACCTGACACAGGAATTTTGTCTTATTTCGTTCCCTTGTGGCTGAGAGCTGCCTAAACTAATGTGGGCTTTGGAGCTTACATTATCCACATAAGGTACCCAAGGGTGGTATGCATGGTTCCCCCCCACAAAACACACACACTAAATGTTATGTACTGAAGTTCTCACCCTGGGCCAGCAGGGGGATACTGTAGATAGTTATGCAAATGAAGGATCGAAAGTGACTTCAGTGATTGGCTAGTTACAGAAAATGGTTACTGTTGCATTCTAGTGGAGCTCTATATAAGCAGGCTGACTGAGCTCCTCAGTTCAGTTCTGTTCCAGCTTACAAATAAAGAGCTGCTTTGGAAGAATCGCTGTGTCGTCTGATATGTTCGCCCACAACTTAATGATAAACTTATCTAGCACTCTGCAATCTCCCCATCTGCCTTTGTTTCCTGATGCGAAAAGGGACCATGGGAGGAATTACTTTATGTCATTTCCCCCCCTGGGCTTTAGTGACCACTTACTTGGTCTAGCCACCATTCCCCACAGCCTGGAACTCTTGTGTGTGGCTGGCCGTTGAAAACCATCTGGCTGGCCGCACTGCAGGGCGGGATTGCCTGCATTTCCTGAATTTAAACTGCCCAATCATGGGCACCTGGGTGAGCAGATCCTCACTGGCTGACCGTGAAGCAGATTCTTCCACTCTGGCTCGCCAAGCACTGACTCAGGCCCTTGACTTGACCGGCAGGCATTCAACAAAGTCTGGAAGTGTTCCTGGGAAAGTCTGCCTGTCTGTAGCCATATAAGCCTAGAAGCACCTTTCGGTCTTCTGAATGTATGAAGGTTAGCAAGGTCAGGCAAGTATCACACCACTATAAACAGTCATAGCTCCCCCCCCCCAGTGAATCCTGGGAACTATAGTTTGTAAAGGGGCTAGCCAGGGTGTCCCTGATTTCTTTCATGCAATTCTATTGCCTGGTGGAAATCAACACCTGACCAGGGTTCGCGTCACATGTCTTTTATCACTGGACATTACGGAGCGGCAGAAATAGCTGCTACTCCTCCCTTTTGCATAGCTGTCAAGTGTCCCTTATTTGAAAGGACAGTCCCTTATTCCAGCGCCATGTCCCGCTGCTGTCCCTTATTGATGGATGTCCCTTAAATGTCCCTTAAATGATGTCCCTTAAATTTCAAAGGAAGCAGCTCCTCTCTCTCCCTCCCTCCCTGCCAGCCAGGGAGGAGGGAGGATCCAACTGTGTTGCTTAGCTGTGTTGCTCACCCAATAAGAAGTCTAAGAACGACTGGGGGTGGAGCTTGCATGCCTTGTGTGTGGCTAGTTAATGCAAGCTGAGGAGGTTTTTGAATGCTGGACGCCATTTTGTTGCACGTGCTGCTGCAAACTTTGCAGTGCAAAGCCAGGCCAGGGAGCCATCTTAAGTTGAGGCTGCATAGGCCTTGTAGTGCATGTGATTCAGATTCTATTCAGTTGAACCTCTGGTTACAAAGTTTGTTGGACAGTGTTCTCGAAGCTACTAACATGAGTTTGACCAGATTGCAGGAGGACAGGAAGACTGGAGTGCCTGGAACAGGTGAGGCTGCAAGTCCCTTATTTTGGCTGCTAGTCCCTTATTTTCAAATCTGTAAGTTGACAGCTATGCTTTTGCCTGTTTCAGTCTCATGCATGTCGCTTTAAATAGCAAGCCTTCTGGTGGGATTTGTGTAGAACAGGCAAAATCCATTCCGCTAATTGCTTTCAGTAGCAAGAATAGTTAACAAAGTCTACAGTTAAACATTTTCTGGCAGCCCTTGTTTTGTGATTAGCCTTTGAGTTAGTCATGCAGCACATTGCAAACAGCGCTAAAGGAAGCCGCAGGATTGTGTAAATGTTAAAAGTTGTTACCAGTGTTTTGCTTTCATTAAGATGACAGAACTACCTCGTCCAGTAAAAAGAAAATCACAGTGTTCTAGTAAAACAAGGCAATGCTTTATGGTTAACCAAAATATAAACCATTCAGCGGACACTGTAACCAACATGTTCTCACCAAATAATTTCATATAATCAATCGCCTCTCAACATCTGACACATGTTCTTACCTTATGCTAGGGCTGCAGTCTTTAATAGGCAAATTAATCCACTAAGCCTTTAGCTGATTAATTGATAGGGCCCAGAATAATTGCGACTGCAAGCTACAAGCAAATGTGCGTGTTTTAAACTATTTTGGTTCTGGTGTGTTAATTTAAAATCAAATTTAAATACCGAAGTTGGCCTTTGCTTCTAGAGGGAATCTTTATTAATCATAGGGATCAATTTCTGAACAATGAGGGAGCTTTAACTATGAGTGGAAGTTTATGGTTTATTAAATTTTAAGTTATCTTGCACTGCCTCATTATCTCAAAGGAGACCCTTGTTGAAATTTTAGTAAGATGTGAATTAAATTAATATCTAATCAGGTAAAAACATAGATGTAGGGTAGCCAATGTGCTTTCCTCCAGATGTCAATGCACTTCAACTCCCAGCAGACCCGACCAGCCTGGCCAATGATCAGGGAGGATGGGACCTAGAGTCCAACATCATCTTGTGGGACCATGTTGACTTCCCCAGGTACAGGGTCAATCATTTCAGCACCCTACCCTGAACAGATTAAGGCTTGTCTATCAACTTGATCGATGTTTCATGTTGTTCCAGCAAACCAAGACCTCCAGAGGAGCAGGGTCTACCACATTCACACTGGTGCCAGAGAGATTCCCTCTTCATGAAACTTATCTCAGCATTGAAGCTGCAGCCCATGTTCACTGGTGACTTCATCTGTACATAACAGAGCTTTCGCAAAATACAGTGGTATCTCGGATTACAGACGCTTCAGGTTACAAACTCTGCTAACCCAGAAATAGTACCTCAGGGTAAGAAATTTGCTTCAGGATGAGAACAGAAATCGCACGACGGCAGCGCAGCGGCAGCGGGAGGCCCCATTAGCTAAAGTGGTACCTCAGGTTAAGAACAGTTTCGTGTTAAGAACGGACCTCCAGAACGAATTAAGTTCTTAACCTGAGGTACCGCTGTACACACACACCTCCAAATTGGCATGAGCCAAGGCTGAATTCCATTATGGCAGGGGATGTGGCGCTAGGTTTCTGTATCCTAATGATGTCATTAAAATTACTTTCAAAGGAAGTCTATTTGCATATATCCCAGCAGGTGCAGATGTCTTTCCCTAAGAAGAAAGATACAGAATTAGCTCCCTCGCAGAAGAGTGAATTGGGTTTTTAAAAAGTGAATTGGAAGTGGGCAGAGATTCTAGAGCTTTTTAGACCTTGGGTTACTCAATCATCCAATCACTCAGACATGAAGCTTGAACTATACACACACAACAGGGCCCACAGGGGGGGGGAGCAAACTAGATGTGGTGCTTGTAACATATTTTGGCATTTGGCTGCTCAGGGGTGGGGTACATTTTTCAGCCCAATAGCGGCATTCAAGATGGGCAAACTTCCAAGGACAAAATGCGAGTGTTCAGTAGGGGCCAGAGACAGAAACTGGAGAGAGTAGGCAGAAGGCGGAAATTCAGCATACATTTCAAGGTAAACATACCAAATTCACATTTTCCAAAAAGCGTGTTCTCCTTCATGGAGAGCACATGTTGCGGTGGGGTCTGCTGAGCCACCCCTCTGTTACCAGGCAGGGTCTCTAAAGATGGCCTGGGGCAGTGATTGGTTCACTGGGTTGCTGGGGTAAAAGTTACGTTGCAATTTTGGTGGGAGGGGTAAAATTTTTAAATACTCTGCACGCAGCCTGGAGCTTTCTCTTTGCTGCGTGCAACGGATCACCCGCCCACCCGCCCTTGAGTAAGGGGTTGTTGCATTGACCTTGCTATGCCTGTCATGGGGTCGTCTGCTGTTGGGGCAGGGGCCTGGTAGGAATTTTGTCCCTCTGGCTGATTGACTGGGCCATTTGGTTTTTGCCTACTGCGTAGCAAATTGTCACAACTTGTAAGGTTGCGGTTAGGCATTGGTTATAAATTGGTGGAGGAGGGGTTAGGATAGGCTGGGCCTGCCCCTCCATGGTTGCTGCGGAAAGGGAATTCCGTTAAAGGAATCCTGGGGCTTGCCATCTTTTCGTCCAATCCCTGGAATGGGACTAGGGCCGGCAAGCCTTCGGGGAGCATGCGGATGAGAACTGAGGGTCTGTGACTCAGCTCCATTTCTCCCCGACTTGCTTTCCCCCGCACTGTCTTTTGGTGGTGCCCGGAAGTCAGTTCTGTCCCCAGATAGTCTTAACCAATGCCTAAACAACCACTCACGGTTTTGTATTTAAATAAAGTTGTGGCCAAAATTATCCCAAAAACCTTAAACAAAAATTAAGTGTGCGTTGTGAGTTATCTGGGGGGTGGCTTGGGGACCTCGACACGCAACAATATGTACACCGAAACATAGCTCTGAAATGGCCTAGGGAGGTGGGTGCTTCATTTGCTGCTGCTGCAGTCCCAATGGAACCCCCTGCCAGTAAGCCAGTGGCTGTCTTCTTCCCATTATGGAGAGCAAACTGCTTTTCAGAGCCACCCAGAGCATTCTACAGGGATCCAGTTTAGAAATTCTTCTTCTGCAGCCTTCTTCTATTCAGAATATGGCAGGCATTCTGAAACCTCTGAGCTCCATGTACATTTACAGCTTTCCATAAGTCAACATGCAAATATGTAAAGCCATGAACCCTAGACTGCATCCTATCAGACAAGGCAGAATTTTGACCCCAAAGCTTCATTACGGAATATGTGGGAGATGGAACTGCCATCCATCACTGAAAGATGTTCCTTAATATTAAAAGGAAGACATTTAAACTTGCAAATCACCAGATGAAGTATTTGGCCTTCAGTCCGCAGTTCTGGATGTACATGCTGATGAGAAATCAGAGCATGTAGCCTGAGTAAAAAAAACCAAAAACCCAGCAGGCACTAGTAGATATTGAAGACACCATAAACCTTAACCACAGGCGATAGAAAGAAATATTAGCAAAGAAAGAAAGTGTCAGATTCTTCTCTGGCAGGGGGTGGAAAAGCAATAACATCCCTGTGCCACAGAGCTTCCTTCACATAAACACCCCTTTAAATCAATCAGTCACACATGGAATTGCTCCATCCACATTTTGTGTGCTGTTGTTTTTTGGAGGGAGGGGGTTGGGAAGAGTTATGATAAATCAGAGCTTCAGAAAGCTGCCTGAAAGTTTCACAGCGCTTCAGAACTAATGTGCTGTGCTGTGAATTAAAAAAAAAAAAAACCCACTCTCTTGCCACTTCATTCTGATACCAGGTTCTAGTAACCAGTTTGGTATTCAATGTAATAAAGCCACGCCACAGGGTTTAATTGGTAGATGTATCCATTATTTATTTACTTAATCAAAGAAAGCACTAAATCAGGAATCAAAAGTTTCAGTCCCGGGAGTCAACTAACTTCAGCATGGAAATGACTGGCTTTTCCTGTTGTTTTCTCCAGAGTTGTGCTGCCTCCATACCCAGAGATATGCTGGGTGACTTGAGCTAGTCAATCTTTCCACCTAGCCTTCATCACAAGATTGTTGGGAGGAGAAAATGGGGGAGAAAAACCATGTACGCCAGTTTGAACTCCTTGGGTGGCGCTATGTGTTAAACCACAGAGCCTAGGACTTGCCGATCAGAAGGTCGGCGGTTCAAATCCCCACAACGGGGTGAGCTCCCGTTGCTTGGTCCCTGCTCCTGCCAACCTAGCAGTTTGAAAGCTCATCAAAGTTCAAGTAGATAAATAGGTACCGCTCCAGCGGGAAGGTAAACGGTGTTTCCGTGCGCTGCCCTGGTTCTCCAGAAGCGGCTTAGTCATGCTGGCCACATGACCTGGAAGCTGTACGCCGGCTCCCGCGGCCAATAAAGCAAGATGAGTGCCACAACCCCAGAGTCGGCCATGACTGGACCTAATGGTCAGGGGTCCCTTTACCTTTAGTGTGAGGGGAAAGGCTAGGTCAAGGTTTAATTATAGCTTCCAATTACTGGATGAAGCTTTCACACAAAATGCTATTGATGATATCTGTGAAACAATACAGCATAGCTTTGAATCATTAAACCACCCAAAACACATTTTAAACCAAATCTTCCTCAGTACTGTTACATACAGCTTCGGTGTACAGTTTCAGAGATCAGAGCAGATTGTGTTTGGTAGACCTGTCCTCTGTGTGACTATTCATGGCAAGTCTCTACCCACTGAGAATCACTAGTCTGAGGCAGGGCTGGATTGAGGGTTTTTTATAAAAAATAATAATATATTTTTTTATTAAATTTTCCATTTTAACAATTCAATCAAATCACATTAAATATTCCAAATTATAAAAATACATGTCATATAGTCCAAATATTCTGCCAAATTATAAATTTTTATTGGGGCTTCCCATGCTTCAAGTTCGGTGGGGTCATCTTATATCTCTACTGCCTTGAGTTTCCAATAGTTCCTTTAATTCTTCCTATTGTTATCTTTCCTTTGTTCATGGCCTCTGAGTTGTTTCCACAGGCGAGTTGAAATAAGCAATGATATCATTGCTCATTGCTTAGGGCTGGATTGAGGTTTGATGAGGCCCTGAGCTACTGAAGGCAATGCGCCCTTTATAGGTCCAGATGTCCTTTGTCAACAACAAATTGTCACTGTTTTTTGTGTTGAATGTATGCTATATAGTAATTTATGGACCTGATAGGTGTCTAAAGTCATTTGCACATAACAAAATATGTATTTTATCAAAGTAATTGATATAGAAATGAGCAAACCAGTGATATTTTAGGAAGCAGGCGAGCAGGCAGGGCCCATTACTTACATCATGGGAGCCTACACAGCACAAAACACTGTTGCTGTATGTAGGTTTTTTTATCTTATATTTTTGAAATGTACATCCAGTTTTTTTCTTTAAACTTTTTTGGGGCCCCCAAGAGAGTGGGGCCCTAAGCTATAGCTTGTTTAGCTTCTATGTAAATCCGGCACTGGTCTGAGGCTTGTAACATGCAAAATCAACTCCCCAAATTCTGTGGAATTGTGCTCACATTTTGCTTTATATTTTCAGACATCCACAGATGCTTTAAAACTTTAATATCTCAGTATGCTATATTTAGTCCCCATAATGCTATCTATGTATAAACTATAGCAAAACATTTCAGCTCCCACCTTCTCCAATGTGAAGTGAAGGATGCTCTGGCCAAGGTGTGTGTTACAGAACACCCAGGAGGAAATATATAGAAACACTGCGTGTTCTGGCTGTAACTGAGATGCCAGATGTTGTTCTCCAATCTTATGCTGCTAAGGTGTCAAGTCTATAGATTCAGAAGTGTCCTCCTCCTGTTCCCAGTGTTTCTAGACCAGATGACACCTCTAGTGCAATAGTTCAAAAAGAGGCTGTGATTCTTTCAATATAGACAGCACATGGGCCACTTTGCCCCCGTGATTGAGGGTGCCCAGGGCCATGTGATGTCAGCATGCCCTGCTGCATCCACACATGACATTAGCATGTCCGATAGCATGATCACAGCATATGTGCATACCCCACAGTGTGTTGACATCACTTGCACATGCTGTTGGCCATGCTGATGTGTTGTGCGGGTGCCCCACAACATGTGCATGTGTGATGTGAGCATGTCCCACGGAGTGTGCACACGGCCGCCATTGAACTTTGGGGGGCATCTGAAATATTGGGGGCTGGCCCCCTGCCGCCCCCCATCTCTCCACTGGGATAACTAGGTAAAATGGAGGGCAGGTCCCGTAAAGTGGTACCTTGGTACTCAAATGCCCTGGTTCCCAAACGCCGTAAACCCAGAAGTATGTGTTCCAGTTTTTGAAAGTTTTTCAGAAGCCGAACATCTGATGCGACTGTCAGCTATTGTTTCTGGGGCACTTGAATCAATCAGAAGCTGCGCCTTGGTTTTCGAACATTTTGGAAGTCAAACAGACTTCCAGAATAGATTAAGTTTGCCACTTTCGTTGTTGCTATTTTTTGCGTTTTTGTTTTCGAGGCTCTTTCAGTTAATTTGTTTTTGTGACTGTGTGGAAGCCAGTTCAGCTACTGATTGCTTGATTGATTGATTGATGGAGTGACTGAGGAAATGGATAAAGGCCCCCCATCCAAACAATGACTATCATCAGTGCAGGTAAGAAAAAAATTAATTTTATTTTTTATCATCTATTCTACAGTACTATCTTATTTATTTATAGTACAGTACATTGATTATTGCTTTCATTTTATGGATCAATGGTCTCGTTAGATAGTAAAATTCATGTTATATTGCTGTTTTAGGGGTTGTTTTTAAAAATCTGGAATGGATTTTTAACAAGCCTTTGGTTTTGGAACGGACTTCCAGAAGGGATTAAGTTTGATAACCAAGGTACCACTGTACTTTATTAGTTGCATACGTGTGGTCATTTTGGTTGATGTACATTGTCCCTGGGGAGTGAGGCAAACTCTCATGTAGTGTGGTGTCGTGGTTAAGAGTGGTAGACTCATAATCTGGTGAACCGGGTTCGCATCTCAGCTCCTCCACATGCAACTGCTGGGTGACCTTGGGCTAGTCACACTTCTCTGAAATCTCTCAGCCCCACTCACTTCACAGAGTGCTTGTTGTGGGGGAGGAAGGGAAAGGAGAATGTTAGCCGCTTTGAGACTCCTTCGGGTAGTGATAAAGCGGGATATCTTTTTTTTAAAAAAAAATATTTATTAAGAATTTTTATAAGAGAAAAGCATAAATAACAAACAACATTGCTTATATCATACACAAAATTTCATAACTTATTTGGACTTCGTCACGTCTCCTGCTCCCACTTACATTGTTAAAAAGTTTTTTCAAGCAAATTATCATCTTGTTTACAATCTTATATCCACTCGTTTAAATATAATCTGATAGTTCTCCCAAAGGATTTGTCTTTTCCTTAATCTCACTTATCATCTAATTTCAATCTAGTTTAGTGGTGGCCAATTATTTATGATGAAGCATCCTTCTTAACATTCAATCAAATTACAATATTTTTGTAAATAAGTTTTAAACTTCTTCCAATCTTCTTCCATCCTTTCTTCTCCCAGATCTCGAATTCTGCCGGTCATCTCTGCCAGTTGCATATAGTCTATCAGCTGCATCTGCCATTCTTCCAGTGTGGGTAGATCTTGAGTCTTCCAATTCTTGGCAATGAGTATCCTTGCTGCTGTTGTTGCATACATAAAAAATGTTCGGTCCTTCTTTAACACCCTCTGGCCGACAATACCCAAGAGGAAGGCCTCTGGTTTCTTGGTGAAGGTATACTTAAATACCTTTTTCAGCTCATTATATATCATTTCCCAGAAGGCCTTCACTTTAGGGCAGGTCCACCAGAGGTGAAAGAATGTTCCTTCATTTTCCTTACATTTCCAGCATTTATTATCAGACGAATGGTATATTTTGGCAAGTTTAACTGGGGTCATGTACCATCTATATATCATTTTCATTACATTTTCCTTCAAAGCATTACATGCAGTGAAGTTCAGCCCAGTGGTCCACAACCTTTCCCAGTCCTCAAACATGATGTTATGCCCAATATCCTGTGCCCACTTTATCATAGCAGATTTAACCAGTTCGTCTTGTGTATTCCATTTTAACAGCAAGTTATACATTCTTGATAGTACCTTAGTCTTTGGTTCTAACAGTTCTGTCTCCAACTTCGATATCTCCACCTGGAACCCTAGTTTTTTGTCATTTTTAAAAACTTCTTTAATCTGGGCGTAATGTAACCAGTCTCGCACTTTACCCTCCATTTTCTCCAAACTCTGCAATTTCCAATTGTCACCGTCTTTTTCTAATATTTCCCAATATTTTGGCCATTTGGCCTCCATATTGGGTCTTTTTCGGGCCTTGGCTTCCAGAGGGGACAGCCACCTCAGAGTTTTGTTTTCCAATAAGTCTTTGTATTTTGTCCAGACATTAAATACTGCTTTCCTGACAATATGGTTCTTAAAGGCCTTATTGATCTTAACTTTATCATACCATAAATATGCATGCCAGCCAAAAGCATTGTTAAAACCTTCCAAATCCAACACATCAGTGTCTTCAAGAAGTAGCCAGTCTTTTAGCCAGCAGAAAGCTGCGGCTTCATAGCACAGTTTTAAGTCTGGCAGGGCGAAGCCCCCTCTTTCTTTCGCATCAGTTAATATCTTAAACTTAATTCTGGGCTTTTTGCCCTGCCAGACAAATTTAGAAATATCTCTCTGCCACTTCCGGAAACACTCCGTCTTGTCCACAATTTGCAATGTTTGAAACAAAAACAACATCTTTGGCAATACATTCATCTTAATAGCAGCAATTCGGCCTAACAAAGAAAGCTTCAATTTTGACCAACTGTCCAAGTCTCTCTTGATTTCAGACCAACATTTTTCATAATTATCCTTAAATAGACTCAGATTTTTTGCTGTTATGTTTACCCCTAGGTACTTTACTTTTTTAACCACAGTTAGTTCTGTTTCTCTCTGAAACCGTTCTGACTCTGTATCTGTCAAGTTTTTCCCCAACACCTTGGTTTTCTGTTTATTTAGTTTGAATCCCGCCACCCGACCAAAGTCTTGAATCAGTTGTAATACTCTTTTTGTACTAGATTCTGGCTCCTGCAAAGTCAAGACTAGGTCATCTGCAAAAGCTTTAAGTTTATATTGTTTCTCTCCGACCTGAATCCCTTGCACCAACCGGTCCCCTCTAATCCTATTCAAGAGCACCTCCAGAACCGAAATAAATAACAGAGGGGAAATCGGGCAGCCTTGTCGTGTACCTTTTTCAATTTTAAACTCTTCTGTAACCACATTGTTAACTATCAATTTTGCCTTCTGTTCTGAGTATATTGCATCAATCCCATTCTCAAAACCCCGTCCCACTCCCATTTCTTTTAAATTTCCCTTCATAAATTTCCAAGAGATATTATCAAAAGCCTTCTCCGCATCTATAAAAATTAACACTGCTTTTGTATTTATGTTTGTCTGCAAAAGTTCCAAAATGTCAATAATGTTCCTTGTATTAGCAAACATATGTCTACCTGGGAGAAAGCCTGCCTGATCTTTATGAATTACTTCATTTAAGACTCTTTTAAGTTTGCTTGCCAAAATATCTGCGAATATTTTATAATCCACATTTAAAAGGGAGATGGGACGGTAGTTCTTGAGTTGTGTCTTCTCAATTTCCGATTTTGGTATCAATGTGATGAAAGCTTCCTTCCACGATTCCGGCGCCTTCTTTCCCTCCATAATTTCGTTACTGACCTCCATCAATGGTTGTATCAAATAATCTTTTAATGTCTTATAATACTTGGAGGTCAAGCCGTCTGGCCCTGGAGATTTGCCCAATTTCATGTTCTGAATGGCTTGTTCAATCTCTTGTCGTGTTATTTTGCTGTTCAGGAGTGATCTATTTTCTTGTGAAAGCTTTTTAAGTCCATTTTTTCCCAAAAATTGTTTAATCTCAGCCTCATTCTGCGGCCCTTGAGTATATAGTTTTTTGAAATATTTCTGAAAACACTTTCTAATTTCCACGGGGTTCTGAATGTTTCTTCCTTCAGTTTCCAAATTTGTGACTACATTTAACTTTTGTCTCTTCTTCAACTGCCAAGCCAGCAGTTTCCCACATTTATTTCCTGATTCGAAAGTTTTTTGTCTCATTAATTTGATCTTCCATTCTATTTCCTGGTTCATCAGTTTAGAATATTGTGCCTGATGGAGTTTAATTTCTCTCAGAATCGGCTGTGACTTCGGATTCGATCTTAACTTCTTCTCTAACTCTTTAATTTTCTCCAAGATCTTGTCTTTCCTCTCATTTTGTGTTCTTTTTTTAACAGCATTCTGTTGTATCAAGAACCCCCTCATCACAGCCTTGCTTGTGTCCCAAATGATTCTTTTTTCCACCGTAGTGCTCATGTTTATCTCAAAATAGTCCTTCAAGACTTTTTGGGCCTTCTTGATAATCTCCTGATCTCTAAACAAATTGTCATTCATCTTCCATCTAAAGGAACCGGTTGGTAGAAGTGTCATGTCCATTTTCAGTGCATTATGGTCGGAGCAGGTCTTTGGGCAGATTTCCACTTTCCTGACCTTGGGTGCCAGACCTCTAGTTATCCATATTTGGTCGATTCTTGTCCAAGTCAGCTGGGCTTCAGAGAAGAATGTTCCTTCTTTTCCCAAGGGGTTCTTCGTTCTCCAAATGTCAATCCAGTCCATATTGTCTGTCATTTCAAAAAAGGTCTTTGGTAGTCTGCCATCTTTCGTTACATTTTGGCTTTGTGACTTATCCATGTAAGTTGATACGACTCCATTCATGTCTCCCATCATAATGATGTTGTCATAGTCCAGATACTCCAGCATAGTCTCATGCAACTTCTTATAAAATTCCGATTTTCCTTCATTTGGTGCATAAATTCCTAATAGCAGAATCTTCTCTCCTTGGTGTTGTATTTTGATTGCCAAAATTCTTCCGTGTTCATCTTTAAATAGAAATTTAGGTGACAGGCTCTCTTTTGCATAAATCACCACGCCTCTCTTCTTTACTGTGTCTGAAGATATAAATTCCTGACCAAGTCTTTTGTTAATTAACACTTTTCTATGGAGCCTAGTCACATGTGTTTCTTGTAGGCAAATAATGTCCAATTGTTCCTTTTTTAATATATGAAAAATTTTCCTCCTTTTTTCCGGAATATTGCAGCCATTTATGTTCCAACTCAACAGTTGCAGAGACATCCTGAATAAATCTGGTTATTTTTCTGGGGGTGATACCTTGTTGGCTGGGTCTTCAGAATCCAAGGGTGCCGGTGCCTCTGGTGCTCCAGGCCCTGAAGGTAATTCAAGTCCTTTTTGAAGGTCCTCTCCGTACACGTTTAGAAATTTGTCTCTATCTTCCAATGTTCTAATTTTAATCTTCTTCCCTCTGAAAGTAAAAGATAGTCCTTGAGGAAAGTCCCACCTGAAGATGATTACGTTGCTCCTCAGCAGTCTTGCTAGTTCCAAGTACTCAGATCTAAGATCCAAAAGTTGTTTAGGAATGTCCTTGTAAATTTCAATTCTTTTGTCCAAAATGACCAGTGACTTTCCGTAATGCAGGCCCAGGATCTTGTCCCTTTCCTCCTTTGATCTCAATGTTATCAAACAGTCTCTGGGTTTGTCTTTCTTTGTAAGTCTTCCAAGCCTGAAAGCTGATACAA
Organism: Podarcis gaigeae; assembly: GCF_964106915.1. Lineage (NCBI taxonomy): Eukaryota > Metazoa > Chordata > Lepidosauria > Squamata > Lacertidae > Podarcis > Podarcis gaigeae. The sequence continues at coordinate 6,700,044 of NC_139681.1, forward strand.
TTTTAAAGTCTTTTTCTTCTAAGTTCCAGAACTTGGAGAATATTTTGGTCAGAAACTCAGCTAAGTTGTCTTCTTCCACTTCTGGGACCGACCTTATCCTTAAGTTAGTCTCCCTGTTCCGTAATTCAATCATAGAAAGGTAGGTCTGGTGTTCTCCTACTTGTTTACTGAGTGGTCTCACCTCTTTTTCTAGCTTTCCAAGTCTTTGGCTGGTATCTTCAGCCAGTTTCCGATTTTCACCTGTAGCCTCCTTCAATTCTCCAATTGCTTGTGCATTCTGTGCCACTTGTCCAGTTAATCTATTTAGACATTCTGTGTTTTGATCGATTTAAAATGTTTGCTCATCAGCTTTTTTATCCAAGGATTCAACTCTCTTGTCCAAAGATTCCAATTTTTCATAGATTTTCTCTAAAATAGAAACAGTTGTTCCAGAGGCCATATCTTCCAATTGTAATTCCTCAGTTTCTCCTTCTCCTGCCCTTGGCAGGGATGCAGCTTCTTCCTCAGAAAGTAAAATAGGCACAGACGATCTACGTGGCTGTAAGGCTGTGGCTAAGGTTGTTTGTCTAGTTCTTACTCTATGTTCCTTTTCTTTGGGCTCCTTTTCTTTAGGCTCCTTTTTTCTTGCACCACTCATTCCAAAGTTATCTAAAAGTCAAGGTCAGGCTGAGTTGTTTCCCACGAGAAAGAGACGGCCCAGATGGTAACAGTCAAACAGGAGGCCGGGAAAGAGAAAGTAAAACAATGCCACTGCTGTAAATTCCAAAACCTCTAGGGGGAGCTTAAAAAGTCTTTCGGGAAGAGATCAATTCCAATAAAGTTCATAAAATCAAGATTAATGTCCAGGAACCTTCAAGTAATAAATTTTAGCAGAGTTGGTATTAAATGAACACAATGTCTCAAATAGTGCTTGCTGGTATTCCAAATGATACCTCAAAGTAGCAATTCCAGACCCCTCAGATTGTTTCCAAGTTTAAATTCAAAGTGTCCAAATCTGCAGGCTGACTGCTACAGTTACTCAGGCAGTTCCAGCACCTGGGTTTTTAACTTAAGTTGTAATTCCAATAGGAGAAGATGTCACAGTCCAAATTAGAAACACAAAATCCAATGCTTACAGTCCTATTCTGCTTCAAAGGAGGTTCAGTGGGTGCTCAGATCCATTAGGTTAAAAGTTCACTCTCTGCCTCCACACCTCCTGCTCTTTGCTTTGAAGTTCAGTAGCAGCGGAAGACGGACTTCCTTTTTTTCGTCAATCCGCTTTCAGCCAAATTCCGTTGCTTTTTAGAGCTTTAAAAATTTTGAAAGTCCTTATTACTCACGGATTGTTGCTTTCCGAAACGTAGATTCAGGAAGAAAGGTCAGCGCTCACCGGCAACAGCTTCGCGGCTTCACTCCGTTGACTGCGGAGCGACCCTCAGCGCCGCTACCCCCTCCGCGATCCGGAGCCCCTTACGGGGTTCCTTCAACGTTTTGGGGGCAGCTCCTGGCGCCCACCGGGTCCCAAGACCGCAGGCTTCTGCCGCCTGCGGTTTTCCGATGTGGGTCTCCGCTTCGCCGTAGCGGACGACCCGTTTCAACGGAGCTTCCCTCTCCTGTTTAGAAGAGGGCAGCCATTACCGTTCGCGCCGCCTCTGGAAGTCTGATAAAGTGGGATATCAAATCCAAACTACTACTCCTCCTCCTCCTCCTCCTCCTCCTCCTCCTCCTCCTCCTCCTCTTCTTCTTCCTCTTCATGCCCATCAGTTCTCCTTCTAATCAACACACTCGGACCTCTTTCTCATCTGGTCACCCTGTTTCGCCCAACTGGTTGCTGAAGCCAGACAGCCACAGGAACGTTCCAGCATTTCCTTACGAGTCTGCTCATTTGTTTCTGCTCTCTGTGTAACAAGCAGGTTGACCTTTTGAAGGTAGGAACTGCGGCAGGACAAGCTGTGACTTGCCCTCCTGAAGCTAAAATATAAACGCAAAGCAAGTAGAAATCAGAAACAGCTGAAGATTCTGTAATAGTCCTTGGCTGCAGCAGTGGAAATTACAGGTTTAGGATGTGAGCAAAGAACACAGGGAGACATTTCTATTACAAACCGTTCAGTTTCTCCAAGGGAGGGTGGGGTAGGCTCACATCTGCACAAGCCTGATCTTGCCATCCAGCAAATCCAGGAACTTAATTAAAACAGAAAAAAGGTGACTAAAGGGAGGGTCCTAACTAAGCACTGGCCCATCTTTCCCCCCTTACAGCACCCAAGAGAGAATCACCTCCATGGGGCTATAGCCAGAGATCAGAAGGAAGATATCACATCTCATTTTTCCTGCTCTAGACAAACAGCAGGTTGCAGATGTGCAGTGTAAGGCTGGTCTGATCCCAGCCCAACTCCCAACACACTCCACAAGGCCATAACTTCTACTTTTTTCTTCTTCTGCTGCCATTGGTGACAGTAGCAGTATGGAGGACCGGGCTATGGAGTTCTGCCATCTATATTTTGCTCTCTTATGCAAGAAACACTGGCAACCATACACAGAAACACATGCACTTCACTTCAGTAGCTTTGTAGGTAAAGATGGGACGACTTTACAGCCCTTCTTCCTCTTTTGCTTCCAAGGGTGAGGGTCTCTTCCAAAATTTACCAGCTCTGCAGAAACACTCTCCATGCTTTCATGTGGATTCAGAGTTCTCAACATATATCCTGTTGTGGAGCCTTCTCATCCCACTCTTATGCCAGAATACAGGGCTTATAGCCACCAATTTGGGTCTCTGCTGTTGAGCCTAAGAGCTCCGACTCATAATCAGGCATGGCTGATGACAACTCATCCCTTTCCAATACCTATTAAAAAAGGTAAAGGATCCCTGACAGTTAAGTCCAGTCGCAAACGACTCTGGGATTGTGGTGCTCATCTCACTTTACTGGCTGAGGGAGCCAACGTTTGTCCGCAGAGAGTTTTTCCGGGTCATGTAGCCAGCATGACTAAGCCACTTCTGGTGAAACCAGAGCAGCGCACGGAAATGCCGTTTACCTTCCCATCAGAGCGGTACCTATTTATCTACTTGCACTTTGATGTGCTTTCAAACTGCTAGATTGGCAGACCAAGAAAGGGGAGCGCACCCTGTCACGGGGATTCGAACCGCCGACCTTCTGATCGGCAAGCCCTAGGCACAGTGGTTTAGACCACAGCACCACCCATGTTCCCCAGTACCTATTACAAACCCACTAACTGTCCTCCCAATCCTATCTTGCTATTTATTTCTGTTCCTCTTGTTTATTTCTCTCCCCCACCTCTGCCTTTTCCTGATCTTTCCCTGCTGCTTATACAACAGAAGCAGTCCAGCCAGACCTCTGTTCTTCCACCTTCACGCTCCTACCATGCAGCTAGGCTTGACTCCAAATACCTGGCATGGGTGGGGAGGCAAACTGCCTCCATGTCTCCTCCGGCTTCATAACATCCATGGCGTTCAACCATGGTTCAACCCAGCTCCAAGACAAGCCCATCCCATGGCTTGGAATTCCCCTCCAAAATGGTAGGAGGGGGTGCAAAGCCTGCAATTTTGTGCACCCAAACCTAGGAGTAACTCTTTCAACACAGCTAGGCTTCCTTGATGCTGCATTATTTAATTAAAGGCCCTTTCCAGGTATCTGCACTGAGTGCCAAATGTGCATACTTGATAAGGGCTTGTGTGTGCTTGCATGCCACTTGCAGAACAACAATTGGTGCTCAGTCTAGAAGGCCAAGTTAGCCATCTTGTATCATGAGACGATTCCCTTCATTTCAAATCACTGGGCAACAATTTCACTTGAAAATACTGTCCCTCTTTTTTTAAACACACACACACACACACACACACACACACACACACACACACACCTAAAAGCACCTCCAAGACATTTTTGCCATTCATGATTGCAGAGACCATGAATTTGAAATTTGTTACTGTTTATATATACATTTTGACTGACTGGTTTGTGTTTCCCAAAGGCCCAACCTGCCATATTTGTTTTGGCTTGGGACAACATTTGAACCTCTGTGATGTCTTGAGCATTTCGGACTACAGCAATCTGCTCACAAAGCACATGGGGCAGTCACCCTGAATAGTGCTCATAAACACCCAACTCTGCTAAGAAGAAACTTGATATTCTTACTCTAGTATATATCGCCCTAGGGCCGGGGTGGGGGGGAAAGAAAAATCAAATGTTTTTCCTCATGGCCTCTAACACCTGGACAATTCATTTAGGCCTGGCTAAGGAAAAAGTGAGATACAATGGGGGAGAGTACCTAAGAAGGCACAGAGTAACCATTCATATTATGTTCCATATATATATTCAAAAGTTTAACTAACTGGGAAGGACAGTTGTCAACATAACTTTGGACAAGAACTAAAGTGCACCATGAAAATAAATTTCTAATAGATACATGTTGGCCTGAAGACTTTGTATCTGTTAACAACTTCAGATATCATTTGTAGAATGAGACGCATGACTCATGTCAGCTATGAAGGGCTCATGCAGGTATATACCATATGGTCTCTTTCCCAGTCAATCAGTCATTTACATTTTCCTCACCATTTGTGCAGGAAATGTATTAGCTGAAGGAGGCTATCACAATTGCCAGGAGTTTGGGAGAAAGTTCAGCCACCCAATATTTATTCTGAAATGGTAGAAAAGATGGAAAAGATGCTCAGCAAGCCTGCAGGATTCATCCTCAGTGCTGAGATTCACTGAGATGGGTGAATTTTCATTTTGGTTTCTCATTTATCCAGTCTTACCTTCAGTTCTCCACATTTTCACATCAGCTTAAAAAATAACCCCACTTATCAGCTTTACATTTAAAATATTTTTGTTTCTAATAATAATAATAATAATAATAATAATAATAATAATAATAATAATAATAATTTGATATTTTTATGCTGCCCATCTAGCCGGGTTACCCCAGTCACTCAGAGCGGTTTCCAACAAATTAAAACACAGTAAGACGTCAAACATTAAAATACTTCCCTATACAGGGTTGCCTTCAGGTGTCTTCTAAAAGTCAGATAGTCCTTGACATCTGGTGGGAAGGCATTCCACAGGGTGGGAAGAAGAAGAAGAAGAGTTTGGACTTGATATCCCGCCTTTCACTCCCCTTAAGGAGTCTTAAAGTGGCTACAATCTCTTTTCCCTTCCTCCCCCACAACAAACACTCTGTGAGGTGAGTGGGGCTGAGAGACTTCAGAGAAGTGTGACTAGCCCAAGGTCACCCAGCAGCTGCATGTGGAGGAGCAGGGAAGTGAACCTGGTTCACCAGATTATGAGTCCACCGCTCTTAACCACTACACCACACTGGTACAACTACCAAAAAGGCCCTCTTCCTGGTTTGCATAGCACCAGTTGATCTCCCAGCAGACAATATACTTGGTCAATTCCACCTTTATTTTGGTGGTTTTCTCCCCCCCCCCTTTACCTAAATGAATAGGGGAAGAGGTGAAGGTGGAGCTCCCAAGCCATAACAATTTTATAAGGTACATATCAGAGCTTCAGAAACCACACAAATTGCTGATGCTAAGCTCAGAGAGCTTTCAACTCATGTGTTTAACTGACTCAAGACAACTTTGGTGGTGGGAAGTGGTAGAACGTATTACATGATCGGGTCCAGAATTAGGTGTATTCAACACAAAAAAAATTCCCCGGGCAACAATCAGGAGGGCTAGGGAAATGGTCTTAATTTTATTATAAACAGCTATAAAGAGCCATAGAAAAGCCTTTGTATGCTAGCCTAAAGACAATTACCCAATATCCTCTGCTGCAAGATGAAAACTGGAAACATCATTTAACCTCACATTCTTCTATGTTCCAAGTGCTATCCAAGTTTTACCAGCTGCCTATACTTTTGACTAAAGTGAATGTCATTATATGGCCAGCGGTAACCACAAAAGAGCAGTAGCCAAGACTAGCTTTACATTTACTTTCCTTCTAATTAAGCATCTTCAAGACTCTGAAGTGGCTGGGCCTTTTTGGAGGAATCCATATTTATGGAATCAGACACTTCTGCCAGTAAGCACTCCAAAAGAATGGAAAGTCAGTAGGAAAGGGTTATCTAGCCTCTTAAAAGTGTGCACACCCAATTCCTCCTCCAAAGAGGTCAGAGAGGGTTACTGATGGGCATTCATTGCCAAATCTTCTTAGCTTCATCAGCAGAACTACATAATGTGTCACCAGACCTTTCCCTACATCTGCAGTTGGTTGAACTATGGGCCCCACCTCTTAACTGTACCATAGCTACATTTACTACTTCCTCTTCCAAAGTATGAGGAAACATGCTGCTAAGGTAAAAAAAAAAGGTAAAGGTAAAGGAGCCCTGACAGTTAAGTCCAGTTGCAAACGACTCTGGAGTTTCCGTGCACATCTCGCTTTATTGGCCAAGGGAGCTGGCGCTTGTCCGCAGACAGTTTTTCTGGGTCATGTGGCCAGCATGACTAAGCCGCTTCTGGCAAAACCAGAGCAGCACATGGAAACGCCATTTACCTTCCCACCAGAGCGATACCTTTGACGTGCTTTCGAACTGCTAGGTTGGCAGGAGCTGGGACCGAGCAACAGGAGCTCACCCCATTGCGGGGATTTGAACCACTGACCTTCCAATCAGCAAGCCCTGGGCTCAGTGGTTTAGACCACAGTGCCACCTGCATCCAAGGTAGAATCTAGGAAATAATGTATTCTGTTGCTCAGCCTCTAAGGATAACTGACTTGGGCATCAGAATGGAACTGGTCATTGCTCATCACTGCCAATACACTTTTATGAATTACTAGAAGGACCTCAGATCCATTCACTAATCCCCTACCATTTCCCCACATTAGCCACCTAGAGCTCCCCCTACCCACCCCATGCAACTACTAACCCCATTTTCACACACACATCCCAGTCCTATATTTGAAGCTGCCAAGCCTTATGAGGAACTGTTGAGGGAGTTGCATATGTTTAGCCTGGATAAGAGGAGACCGAGAGAAGATAGGATGGTCATCTTCAAATATCTCAAGGGGTGTCACATGGAAGATAGAGAAAGCTTGTTTCTTCCAGCTCCAGAGGGTAGGACCTGAACTAAAGGATTCAAGTTAAAAGAAAGGAGATTCCAACTCAACATCAGGAAGAACTTTCTGATGGTAAGCACTGTTTGACGATGGAATGGGTTCCCTCAGTGGACTCTCCTTGCTTGGAGGTTTTTAAGCAGAGTGGCCATCAGTCATGGATGCTTCAGTTCAGATTCCTGTATTGCAAGGGGTTAATGAAATAGCCCATATTCCGCCTCATTCTTCCACATGCCACATTTAGTCCCACCCAATTCCACCTGCCACTTCTCCAATTTCTCCTTTCTCTCCTCTCCTATCACCAGTTAACTAATGCTATCACACAGAGAACTGGACCATAAAGAAGGCTGGTCGCCAAAGAATTGATGCTTTTGAATTATGGTGCTGGAGAAGACTCTTGAGAGTCCCATGGACTGCAGGAAGATCAAACTTATCCATTCTTAAGGAAATCAGCCCTGAGTGCTCACTGGAAGGACAGTTCCTGAAGCTGAGACACCAATACTTTGGCCACCTCATGAGCAGAGAAGACTCCCTGGTAAAGACCCTGATGTTGGGAAAGATGGAGGGCACAAGGAGAAGGGGACGGCAGAGGACAAGATGGTTGGATAGTGTTCTCGAAGCCACCAGCATGAGTTTGACTAAACTGCGGGAGGCAGTGGAAGACAGGAGTGCCTGGCGTGCTCTGGTCCATGGGGTCATGAAGAGTCGGACACGACTAAACAACTAAACAACATCACACAGAGAGAACCCTTCTTGTCCTCACCAAGGCTTTCCCTTAACCCTTCCTGCAAATTCATTTACTACAGATGCATGTTTCCTCCTTTTTTTTCTGTTCCTGCTCCCTCCTCCTTCTCCAACCCATGCCTTTAGAACCTTGGGCAATAGCCAATGAAAACATTATGACCACAGGCTACTGCAAATATAGTATAGAGAGATAATTATGATAATGATGGTTTAGGTTTACCACTCTGAAGCTTCGGAACATGCACATGCCTTCCTTCCACCTGCACTGAACCTACATAGTGGAAAACATGCAGCAAAATATAACCAGTTATCTTCTCACACAATATGCATTTCTAACCATATTTTATGCACATATTTGTTCAGAGTTTTGAGCCAAGAACTGCACTGCAAAATTTGGAGAGACGCAAAATCTGAAGGATGACTGTGCTCCAATCTATACATTGCTTTGCAAGGTGTGCATCAGGACAGTCTGTACTGGAAGCTGCAAAGAACAAATGCCTTGAGCATCTCTGGTGCTGTTTTAATAGCAAGTTAAAAGAGTGGGTAGACTTCTGATGTGGTAGGAACTGATTGAGTGGAAAGGCAGATCTGCCTAAATGACTAACACTTTGCTAATAGGCTGAGCTGTGCAAGTCCCCACCCTTTAAGGAATGGGGGCCTATTAATAACAGACATCCCAAAGGAATATTTTTGGATGCAGTAACGTAGGCCAGGATAGTAATTACTAAACATTGGAAAAGTAACATAACACCGACAAAAGAAGAATGTCAGAATATCTTGAACTGGCCAAACTTACAGGTTTAATAAGAAATTATTCTAATGAGAAAATAAGGAGAGAGTGGGAAGTCTTTATAAATTATATGAAGAGAACCGATTCCCAGATTCATACTTGGCTTAGCTCAGAATAAAAATCTCACAGGTAATTAGAACATTTCTCCAAAAATTTAATTATTACAGACAACCAGTGATATAAGGAATAAAGACCCACATGGAGTTAGTTGGAAGTCAATTCCCCCCTTTTTTATTTTTTATATTTCCTTTTCTTCTCTTTCTTCTTTTTTTTGGTGTTGTTTTTCATTCTTTTCCCTTTTGGGGAATAATATAATGTTTTGTATTTTTATTGCAGTTTATGTTATTATGTTTACATCCTTGTAATTTTGCTATTGCATTTTCTTCTGTTTTGTATTGTTAGTTTTATTCAGTGCTTGTTTGTGTGATGTATAAGTATAAATAAATTAAAAATTAAAAAAAGGAATGGGGGCAAAATACAGGCAGGGGGAAGTTGTTATTTGAGCTAGCTGAAGCATGTTCTGATTGCTCTAAATATTTTATTTTATTTTATTTATAAATTTTTTATTGGTTTTTCATTTTAAAACAAACAAAACAAACAAACACATACACACATATATATTTTCATGTCCTCCATTTCATAAACCTTCTTTCATGGACTTCCCCATACCTCCCCCTCTCTGCATCCGTATTTTGCAATTTTTCAGCAACCCCTTAGTCCAATTATATTTATAACTTATTTTTTCTCAGTTTCATCTTAATTCATCAAACAGTTTCAGCTGCAATTCTGCATCTTCCTTCCCCTTAACATTTTAGCAGTCATCAATTTTACAACAGTTCTTAAGATAAACTTTAAATTTCCTCCAATCTTCCTCCGCCGTCTCTTTCTCTTGGTCATGGATTCTGCCGGTCATTTCTGCCAATCCCATAAAGTCGATCACTTTCGTCTGCCATTCTTCCAGTGTGGGTAATTCTTGCGTCTTCCAATACTTTGCTAGTAATATCCTTGCTGCTGTGGTAGCATACATAAAAAAAGTCCTGTCCTTTCTTGTCACCAGTTGGCCAACCATGCCCAAGAGGAATGCCTCTGGTTTCTTATAAAAAGTACATTTAAGTACCTTCTTAATTTCATTATAAATCATTTCCCAGAAAGCTTTAATCTTTGGGCAGGTCCACCAAAGGTGAAAGAAGGTACCTTCAGTTTCATTACATTTCCAGCATTTATTGTTGGGCAAATGATAGATCTTTGCAAGCTTGACTGGAGTCATGTACCACCTATAAATCATTTTCATAATGTTTTCTCTTAAGGCATTACATGCCGTAAATTTAATACCGGTGGTCCATAACTGTTCCCAGTCCGCAAACATAATGTCATGACCGATGTCCTGTGCCCATTTAATCATAGCTGATTTGACTGTCTCATCTATTGTGTTCCACTTCAGCAACAAATTATACATTCTTGATAAATTCTTGGTATTGGATTCTAGCAGTTCTGTATCTAATTTAGATTTCTCCACCTGGAAGCCAATTTTCCTGTCTTGTTTAAAAGTCTCCATTATTTGATAATAATGGAGCCAATCTCTTACCATGGACTTTATTTCTTCAAATCTCTTTAATTTAAATTTACCACTTTCTTGTTCTAAGATTTCAGAATATTTTGGCCAATTAGATTCCATATTGAGTTTCTTCACTTCTTTAGCCTCCATTGGTGATAACCACCTAGGAGTTTTGTTTTCCAACAAGTCTTTATATCGAGTCCAGACATTGTATAATGCTTTCCTAACCACATGATTTTTAAAACCTTTATGAGCTTTAGCCTTGTCATACCATATATAAGCATGCCAACCAAACTTATTGTCAAACCCTTCCAAATCCAAAATATCAGTATTCTCAAGAAGTAGCCAATCCTTCAACCAGCAGAAAGCTGCTGCTTCATAATAAAGTCTTAAGTCCGGCAGGGCAAACTCCCCTCTGCTCTAAATATTTTAAATTGCAAAAAGTGTTTTTAAAATGTAAATGTGAATGAGATTTTCTAGGGGTCAGGCTGTAGGTAGGGAAGCAAAGAGGGGTCCTGTTCTTGTAGGTGCATTCAGCTATGTTGCTCGTATTGGTGCCTTAACTAACAAGTGTGAAGGCTTGAGCTTACCTGAAAAAAATTGCAAACAGCAGCCACTCAATAGAGGAAAGGATCACAACTCTGAGGCTGTGATTTCCAGATTCTTAAACTGAAGAAATCACTCTGCATATCCTTGCCTTTGAATTCCACTTCTTGTACTCTTGCTACAATTCTTCCAGAGCTGGAGCTCCACCATTAAAAGAAGACCTGGAGCTATGCAGGTGGCATCTATGACTCAACCCAGGAGCCAATCTTCAGGCTCCATATTCTCTGGTGCCTGGAAAACTGGGTATCTGGATTTTGGTACCCTTCAATTATAGTTGATAAAACAAGAAAATTGCATGCTAACACTGCCAGGAGTCCAGAACTCAAACACCTGCAGCCAAAACCCACCTGAGTAGATGTATAGTAATGATCAACCAACCCATACTTCAAGGTAGAATAGGTAGCATGGATACTCATGCACACAGAGGCACTGCTTAAAAAACAACAACAACTGATGCCATGCTTGAATCATAAATAGCAATATAAGAGAGAGGAGGTTGCAGACAGGGAGGGAGAGAATTCACCCAACATCATAGGAGGAAACTTTTGATATTCAGACCTAGTCCTAACATGAGGCAGAAACCTCAGACCACAGATTTGGGGCACTGTGAAACTCTGGCAAACTGTCAGTTACAGATATTTTCCTGAGGTGTTTGGATCTGCCAGGCCAGAGTTGGTTATGGGGCTGGCAAAGTACCGAGAATACATTTAAATCTGTCTAGACAGAGAGGGTGGTGGAGATTAGGAAAAAATGACTTTAAAATTATGCATAACATTTTGTGAATCTAACGGGAGAAGAAACTAAAAAAATTAAAATTTTAGTTTCTTCTCCAGCACGGTGAATTGTGAGTCCTGTGGGTTTCCGTGAGGCGTGGTCTGAGTCCAGTCCGAGGTCGAGGGTGCAGTATTGAGATTGTCTGTCAAAGCTGAAGCTGGGTCCAAGGCAGGGAGTCGGGTGAGGTCAGGAGATCTGGCAAGACAGGGTTCAGGCAGGAACTGGCTACCAACAACGTTGCTCCCGCAACCTGGGACTGGGGCTGGCTGGCTTTTATCTGCCCCGAGGCATAGGGCGGCCCCAGTCCACAGGTGACTCGCCTCTCCTGGCCTGGAGGCAAGCACTCCTCCTGTGGGAACTTAGTTCCCTCTGTCTCTCTGCCCTGAGCCTCTGCAGCTCAGGAGAGGCTGGAGGGTTACCCAGAGGCAACCTCAGCTTTCCCTGACGGGGCTGAGAGTGGAGCACCTGCAGGCAATGGGTCCTCCATCACCTCAGGGGCCAGAGCAGACTCAGCTGGTGCCTGCACCTGAGGATCCAGCGCAGGTGAGGACCCTTCAGGCTCAAGCCCCAGCCCCAGCTCAGCTGGTTCTGGAGGCGGGGAATCCTGTGCAGGCTGGGATCCCTCAGGTTCAGCATCCGAGTCCGAATCCCAGGCCATCACAGATGTGCTCTCTGCCTCTGAGCTCTTTGCTCTCCTACTTTCAATGGTTGCCGGGTTCTGGGAGAGGGGGGTCTGGAAAGCTTTCTAAAGACATTGTGTCCATCAGCTGTCCCCCCCCTCTGGTGCCTCTTCTTCCTTTTCTCCCAATATTTCACAGCTTTCCCCCTCATCTGCCTCTGAGCTGTGATCTCCCTCAAACCCCTGTTGTAATTCTGAACTTCTTCTCTGAAAGGGTCGTGCTGGGGAGGCAGTCTCTACCATTCCTCCTTTGCCCAGTCCCTGACAGCATTTGGACACCCACGGCCATCTTACCCATAGGCACTAGGGGTGCAGGGCACCTGGGCACCGGGCTCTCAGGGGCGCTAGGCCAAGAGTCAAGGGCCCAAGAGTTGAGCCCATGGAAAAGCCCAGCCGTTGGTTGGAGCACCACGACAGGCTCTTCTGCTGCAGGTGGCTCTGCACCGCAAGTTCAGGAGCGACCGAGCCAGTGAGACACTGAGGCGGCCAGGGACTGGGCATCCTGGGGGGGGGGGCACCGGACGGATCTTTGCACCCCGGCACCGCATATGTTTAAGACAGCCCTGTGGACACCTCTTAGATATCATAACCAAGGTTTGCATGATGGTTCCTGAGATTGAGAAGCAGGTTTTTATCTATCTTGGGACACAATTGGACACCATTTTGAATCAAAATGACAGACTTGGTTTCTTAGAATTCCCAAGCAAGGCCAGGTACAAGACTGATATATCTATACCCCCACCCCTCAGGAACACGTTTCCAAAACTCTCCATACTGAACCTTTCTAGAAATACGAAACAAAGAACCACTCCCAGCAGTTTAGTTTCTTTTTCACTCTAGCAACTTGTTCCAGCCCTCAAACTGCTAGAAAGTTCATTTTAACTGATAAACTGGACTCACCTCTCTGTGCTTTAAATATACCAGTAGGTATTAAATGCTCAGTAAACTCCTAGCCTTAACACTCAGCTGTGTGAATAGAGGACCTGTAGGGCTGAGGCAATTTTACAAGGCCAATAAAATCCAGGATGCAGAATATAAAAAAACAGGGTACTGAGCACTTTTGCAGAAAGGATGTAATTTCCTTGGATATAGTCCTTCTAAGCACTTCTGTTTTTAATAGGAACATCAATAAATGCAATCATATATTTATGCTTTCTTGATGCACGTCCCTTTGATCATGCCACTTGTGTTTTTTTCAGTGGAACTGCCAGTAATGAGACATCTTTTTAATATTATAGCTATGTTCCAATTGATGTCCATACCAGGTTGCACTGGTGACTCACTTGTGGGTGATAAGAGGCCATGCAATTTGCCCTGCTGTTAAAGAGTGGCCAAGGATTATGTTGCTGAGGCAATTATTCCAACAGACATGCATTTCCGCCCAAGTTTTACAAGAATGCATTTTTAAAAGAGTGCAGTAGTTATAACAACAGTTCCTGCATTGTATCATATCAAAAATAAATTATATGTGACTCACATTGATATCTTAACAGCTTTAAAGGCTTAATTTCAGTGTACAGTGGTACCTTGGTTCTCAAGCACTTTGGTTCTCAAATGCCTTGGTTCCCAAACGCTGAAAACCCGGAAGTAAGTGTTCCAGTTTTCAAACGTTTTTCAGAAGCCGAACATGATCCATTTTGAGTGTTACGCTTCCAATTTGAGGGCTCTCAAAATACATATTTAAAGGGATACTTTAATAGAATTAAATTGCTGAAAACTTGTTGAATTTAAACTGCTGGAAAAAAAATCCACTTGAGGAAAAAATGAGGAAGAAAAATCTTTGTTAATAATGAATGTCAGCCCATTTAGAAGGTTAGGAATTCAAAAGCAATCTTATGCATCATCATCATCATCATCATCATCATCAATCTTTATTATGGTCCAGAGACCCAACAAATCGTTACAAAGCAATACAGAATTCATACAGCCTAGGTTAAACAAGCATTTTGTTCAGAATATAGGGATCACTGGTTTTTGCAACTACTGATAAAAACTTTGCCACTGCTAATGTTCTAGCATTTGTCCACTCTTCCAACAGGAACCTGATATAGTGAGCCTCTGATTTTCCTGGGAAAGGTACCAGCAAGGCTAGTATCAGTTCAGCCCTGGCTTGCTCATATTTTCCACAGTGCAAAAAAACATGTCTTATGGAATTGATGTCTTGAACACACGAGCAAAGTCTGTCCTGATAGCGAACTCCTCTCAACCTGCCATCCAACACTGCAGAAGGAAAGACGTTTAGTCTGGCTTTGGTGAAAAGCCTTCAATAGTTTGGTACTGTCAGGTTTTTAATGTAAGATGTTAACTTAAAGACATGCCCATATTGTATTCCTACTGCCAGCGGACTGCAGACTGCATGTGATCAAGATCACAAGTCACTGTGTGCATTATCCCATAATCTTTGCTTTAACGTCCTTAGGGCACCTTCATAACCCAGGTAATACAGTTGGGGGGGTGACATACCAATAGAGGTGGCTTTTTTAGCCATGGTTTTCTGCCATTTGCTGACAAATTCCTCATTGGTCAGGTGTTGGTACAAACCCTTTCCTAGATCAAACACTGAAATCCCGAGACAATATTTTAGGGCAGCCCACCATGCTTATCTTATGCATAAGAAGTGGCTATTTTATTAAGTGAAATACAACTAAAAATGCCAAGTTTTTTTTTTCCTAGCCAGGCTCCTATGTCCTTACAGGGGTTGCCAACTTTTACTTGCTGCAGTCCCTGTAACAAACGGTTCATTGGGCCATGTTGGTTCTCATGCCTTTCCCCCCAAACCACCCCAGAAGAATCTATGGGAAACAAAAACACACCACCTATCAACTCCCCGCTCATCCTCTATTTAACTCATTCAAAATAAGCCATTTCTTATTCTTTCTACCCCCAGTTCAGCAGGACCATCTTCAGACTTACCTCTTATTTTCCAACAATAAGCCATAGAACCTGCACCACCGTCGTTTGTCACTGTAATAGCTGGAGGTGATTCTGCTGGTTCCTCTTTAACCTACAGCTACAAAGCTTGCTCTAGAATAACGATGGTCCTCAGTTGATGATACTCAGCCTGGCTATTCCGTGGGATGGATGCTACACAGAAAAGTATCTGGACCAAGTGCTGGCTGATTTTATGCCACAGTGTATTCCACAATAGGCCACAATAGCCTTGGAAATGGAGCATGTAGTCAGTTCTGGTCTATTTCGTCCTGACCCAGAATGTCCCTTTATGAGCAGTGTCAAAAAGGTCTTTTAGAAACATTTATGGCACTTCTCTGCAGAGCCAAAATGTTATCCAATAACCCATGTTTACAAGTATAACTCTTGCTCAGAATCCAGGGTCATGAAAATCAACAGGATGTCTGCCATCAAAATAGTGGGGTGAGGTTGCATCTTTTCTTGGGTTTGTGCTGTTTTTTCTAGAATTCACATCCTCCAGTCAATATGAATAGGCCTGAAGAGCATAGTAAATATAGTCTACCTTATGAAAGTGCTATAGAATAGTGCACATTTGTAGCTTGTAACAGCAACAGCATGTTTATGTTGGTGGATTAACTTTACAAAGCAAAAGCTAGCAAGCCATTCCTGTATTTAGTATTCCCTTGGCACAGATTTCCTTTCACAACAAATGGCTGTCATGAAACTTAAAGCAAATGCTGAAATGTATACAATCTCCACTGCTGCTTAAAAAAGCTTAATGCTTGTGTCATACCCAGATTTTACATTTACCAGACAAAATGGGATATTTTTATGTTTTGTGGTTATACCTATTTTGGGTGAAATCCAATGTTTGCCAACAATGTTAGCCATACTCAGAAGACACCCACTGAAATCAATTGATTTCATCAATTTCAAAGGGTCTAGTCTGTGTATGACCAACTTGGATATCACGCTTCTTCCCATAACTTGGTGATCACTACTGACATATACAACCAAGTATAAGTATGCTGTCTGTCTCAATAATTTTATGTTATATATCACATAGTCATCATATTAGACAAGTGATCTTATCTTCTTAGGACAAAGTTGGACAAACCACACTTCTTTCAGAGCAAAACTGCATGACCTATTTTCCTTCGTGCATTTTGGAACCACTATCCATGCAATTCCTTAGATCAGGGACCCAATGCTTAACAAAAACTCAGATACATGGCCCATACATGGCGGTTGCATTCCTCAGACTTGGGCAGCTGGATCCATTCTTTCAATTCAGAACCTATGGTATTAATTTTAATTGAGTAGGACATGAAAGTCACGGACCCACAAGGGCCTTCTTGAGGGGGGCTCTGATTTAGAAGGGGGTTCTCCCTGATTCCTCCCTCCTTGATTATAGCCCCGTGTGTAATGTCTTGCTTTTTGTTCAAAACCAACCCTGACACCAATTAAAGGCTTGATGATGTCAACATCTGGTTTTGTGGTTCCCGTCGGGTCTTCTTCCTTCAGCTCACTTTCTTAAAGCTCAAAATTGTCGGCACAAATCCCAGCTCTCAACCAGCACTGTTCTTTCACAGCCTTTCACTGAGCCAGGCCTGTGTGGGTGCACAAACACCCTCCTGCGGTTCAGCCACAACGTATGGAAGGTTCCATAGGCAACCAGCCGCTGTTCAGCTTGGCTTCTGCATCTGCTGGAACAAGCTCATGGCATTTTCGAATTGAGTTTCCAACAGCAGAAGCATTCCAAGGGCGTTAAGACTTGTGCCAAAGAACAACAAAATATGAGACTTCCCACAAACCTCCTAAATGGTTTATAATCCTGGCACACGGAAAATGCCACAGCCCACAGGTCAGAGAGTTCACAGCTATAAAGAACATTCTAGAGTGTGGCACAATTATAATTGGTTCCTAAGGGCATATCTGAGGCCAAATTATTGTCTAAAGAGACAGAAAATAAGGTACTGATCACCATGTGGTGTTTTCCATGAGAAAAATAATAGGTAAGGTTATTAGCTAAATATGTTTTCAGTAGTTATTTGTAAGCCAAAATTTGGACACAGCAATATATTGCAATGTATACACTCACTCTAACAGGAGTTCTTCTCTTTGGGGTATCATCCAAACATACAATCTTCCAGAGTATCAAAAGCTTTAGGGACTAAGGCTGAATGCCATGCTAACTCTCTTCCTTGGTTTTCTGTTATCTTTTTTCCAAACTGACACACAATATTCCATAACTCCTAGAGACCACTGAGGATGCTCAACCATCATCAGACTCGATATATATATATATATTTGCTTTCGTAGATTTTCACGGGTACAGGAATGCAGGTTTTGGTGTCCTCGGGTGTCTTCCCGTGTAAAAGTTGGGGTGTCTAGGCGACGTTTCGACGAGGTCTCACTCGTCATCTTCAGGCTGGTGCTTTCGGCTTCTTGTTACTGGAACAGAGCGGGATCTCAATGTTTGAGTTCCTATAAATACTGTAGAGGGGGTGTGGTGTCTAGCCTCCAATGTTCTGGGCAGAGAGGAAGTTCCCAGGCTAGTGTGCCTTTTCTTCTTTTGTTCCTTAATTACTTGAGAGATACCTTGAGTGATTTCTTGAGTGATATCCTGAGTACCACTTAGGTGGGTCATTAGGTGTGGATTAGTTGCTAAAGTCTTTGTGTCTTGACCTCTTGAACTTTGTGAAGAGTTTTCCTGAGAAGATGGCTGTATTGCACTTAGTTGTGCTTTGGCTTGGCTTCGTGTATAGGGGCGAGCTGTGGTTTTGTGGCTTGTGTCAGCCAGATCTGTGTAGGGATTGCAGGGGGGTGCAGCATCCGGAGGTGCCACCATGGATTGGCTACTGGATGGTGTCAGTAATTCATCTGTGGAGAGGGTCTGGGTTTGGGTCTGGTGTGGTTGATTGGTGTTGGCGTTCTGTGTGCCTCTGGATCTGGTGTCAGTTTTTGTGGGGAGGGCTAATTTCCAGATGTCTGGCAAGCGGGATGTGTCGTCACGCTTGTTCATGTTGTGAGGGTGTTTCTCTATCTCGATGGCTTCCATGATTATTCTCTTGTGGTGATGTTCCGTGTTAAAGAGCAATTTGGAATCTGCAAAATTAATTTCGTGTCCTGTTTCTTTCATGTGTTGGAAAAGAGAGGAAGTTTTTTCTTCTTTTTTGACGGCATTCTTGTGTTCTGCGATACGTGCATTTATTCGTCTGTTTGTTTGTCCAATGTACGTGGCTGGGCAGACTTTGCAGGGTATTTCATAGATCCCTTGGTTTTCCAACTGGATTTTATCCTTGGGGTTTCTGAGGATATTGGCTATTTTTTGGTTGGTGCAAAAGGCTGTTTTGATATTGTGTTTATGGAGGATTTTGCTAATTTTATCTGTAGTGCCCTTGATATAAGGAAGGAGGGCCATGCCATTGTTTTCTTCTGTGTCTTGGTTTTTGGGGGGTGTTTCCTTTTGGATTAGCTTCGTAATCCTGTTTTGCTGGTATCCATTGGCAATTAACACATTTGAGAGATTCTGTAACTCAGTTGTCAAGTGGTCTTTGTCAGCCAGGCGTTTGGTTCTGGAGATGAGAGTCTTGGCTACGGAGTTTATTTGTGCAGGGTGGTGGTGTGATTGTGCATGTAAGTAGCGGTTGGTGTGTGTTTTTTTCTGGTAGATAGTGTGTCCTAGGGAGCCATCAGGTTTTTTGTAGATTAGGACGTCAAGGAAGGGAAGTTGGTTGTTGGCTTCTATTTCCATAGTGAATTGTATTTTGGGGTGTAAGTTGTTGAGATGTGTGAGGAAGCTATCCAGTTTTTCCTTCCCGTGTGGCCAAATTACAAAGGTGTCGTCAACATATCTGAGCCAAAGTTTGGGTTTGTGTTCTGACTTGTCTAAAGCATTGGTTTCAAAGTGTTCCATGTACAGGTTTGCGATGACCGGTGAGAGGGGTGATCCCATAGGTGCTCCTTCTATCTGTTTGTATCTTTGTCCATTGTGGATGAAGTACGTGTTGGTTAGGCAGTGGTTGGTCAGGTCCAAGATGTATTCGGGGGGATTGTATTTGTTTTGAATAGCTGTCAAGGCTTCATTAATGGGCACTTGTGTGAAGAGAGATACAACATCGAAGCTCACAAGTAGGTCATTAGGATGTAGGTTTTGCTTCTTTATTGTTTCTATGAACTGGAAGGAGTTTGGTACGTGTGAAGAGATGGATTCTGCATAGGGCTGAAGTTGCTTGGCGAGAAATTTAGCGAGATTTTGTAGAGGTGAGCCTATGGAGCTGACTATTGGTCTGAGTGGTGTTCCTTCTTTGTGTATCTTGGGGAGGCCGTAGAGTTTGGGGCATCTGGATGATTTTTCTCTGGGGATGATTCTTAGCTGGATTTCTTCACTGATAGGAGAGGCTTTTATTTTGGATTTGGTGGTTTTTTCCAGATAGGTGGTGGGATCTGTTTTTATAGGTTTGTAGGCAGGATCTTGGAGTAGCTTTGATAGTTTTGCTTGGTAGTCCGATGTGTTCATCACCACTGTGGCATTACCTTTGTCTGCTGGGAGAATGATTATGTTGTTGTCTTTCCTCAGGTTGGTGAGTGCTTTCTGTTCTTCTTTGTGTAAATTGCTTCTGGGTGGTTTGCTGGAGCAGAGGATGTTGGTGACTTCAAGTCTGATTTTATTGGCTTCATCTGGGTTGAATTTGGTTAGGCTAGCTTCGACTCCGCATATGATGTTTTCCGTGGGGATGCGTCTCGGGGCGACTGCAAAGTTGGCCCTCCTTCCTTATATCAAGGGCACTACAGATAAAATTAGCAAAATCCTCCATAAACACAATATCAAAACAGCCTTTTGCACCAACCAAAAAATAGCCAATATCCTCAGAAACCCCAAGGATAAAATCCAGTTGGAAAACCAAGGGATCTATGAAATACCCTGCAAAGTCTGCCCAGCCACGTACATTGGACAAACAAACAGACGAATAAATGCACGTATCGCAGAACACAAGAATGCCGTCAAAAAAGAAGAAAAAACTTCCTCTCTTTTCCAACACATGAAAGAAACAGGACACGAAATTAATTTTGCAGATTCCAAATTGCTCTTTAACACGGAACATCACCACAAGAGAATAATCATGGAAGCCATCGAGATAGAGAAACACCCTCACAACATGAACAAGCGTGACGACACATCCCGCTTGCCAGACATCTGGAAATTAGCCCTCCCCACAAAAACTGACACCAGATCCAGAGGCACACAGAACGCCAACACCAATCAACCACACCAGACCCAAACCCAGACCCTCTCCACAGATGAATTACTGACACCATCCAGTAGCCAATCCATGGTGGCACCTCCGGATGCTGCACCCCCCTGCAATCCCTACACAGATCTGGCTGACACAAGCCACAAAACCACAGCTCGCCCCTATACACGAAGCCAAGCCAAAGCACAACTAAGTGCAATACAGCCATCTTCTCAGGAAAACTCTTCACAAAGTTCAAGAGGTCAAGACACAAAGACTTTAGCAACTAATCCACACCTAATGACCCACCTAAGTGGTACTCAGGATATCACTCAAGAAATCACTCAAGGTATCTCTCAAGTAATTAAGGAACAAAAGAAGAAAAGGCACACTAGCCTGGGAACTTCCTCTCTGCCCAGAACATTGGAGGCTAGACACCACACCCCCTCTACAGTATTTATAGGAACTCAAACATTGAGATCCCGCTCTGTTCCAGTAACAAGAAGCCGAAAGCACCAGCCTGAAGATGACGAGTGAGACCTCGTCGAAACGTCGCCTAGACACCCCAACTTTTACACGGGAAGACACCCGAGGACACCAAAACCTGCATATATATATATATATATATTCTTCATACCAAGGGAGTTTTCCTGAAAATGCATAAACAATTCCTTTATAGTTATGGGTGGCCACCTTTCACTTCCAAACTAAACCAGCTGAATTTGATTATGTGGAGGAGCAATACCTTCCCTGCAGAAAGTACTAGGCTGTTTTAGGCATCTCCGGTTAAAAGGATTACCGACCTCCTCCTGACATTTTGGAGTTCACTAAATCAAGAAAGGAGGGAGGAGACAGTGTGGTTTATTGATCCAACAGAAAAGGTAGCACAATTGAATTATTAATTACTCCTTTACCCTCAAGATGGACCAGTAAGGTCCAAGATGCATTGGGTCAATAAATCCCCCTTTTTAGTCTACTCCCATTAAAAACAAATCCAGTTTCTTTTGAAGGTGTCCCATTTTTGTTGCACTACTAGATCAAGCAATGGTCTGAATGTGCTACTTAGCCTTGTAAATTTGAATGCTACTCTTCTGGCTATGCTGATCAAGAGTTAGGAGGATTGTGCTGAAATTAAGAAAAGTGATAGGGCTAGAAATCATTTCAGTCTGAACGATGGAAGATGCTAAGCTTGCCTTTCTGGCCCTTTAAAGGCTTCACAAAACATTTTACTAAAAGAAAAACTTGCTTCCCTACCAGACAAATGCTTGCCGTTTCCTGTGATTTGGCCTTCAGTCTTTTGTTGGATGCCGGGACTTTATATTTTTAGTGGCATGATGGTTTTCATCATAAATTCCTCATGAGTTATTCCACAGTTGAGTTTAAGGAGCAAGGTGTGAGATCTCCTCTTGTATCTATTTACTGCAAGTTTCTGTTGCATACATTACATTGTGGGATTACAATGTAACTAGTGGGGTGCCACAGGGTTCTGTCTTGGGCCCGGTCTTATTCAACATCTTTATCAACGACTTGGATGATGGACTCAAGGGCATCCTGTTCAAATTTGCAGATGACACCAAACTGGGAGGGGTGGCTAACACCCCAGAGGACAGGATCACACTTCAAAACGACCTTGACAGATTAGAGAACTGGGCCAAAACAAACAAGATGAATTTTAACAGGGAGAAATGTAAAGTATTGCACTTGGGCAAAAAAAATGAGAGGCACAAATACAAGATGGGTGACACCTGGCTTGAGAGCAGTACATGTGAAAAGGATCTAGGAGTCTTGGTTGACCACAAACTTGACATGAGCCAACAGTGTGACGCGGCAGCTAAAAAAGCCAATGCAATTATGGGCTGCATCAATAGGAGTATAGCATCTAGAACAAGGGAAGTAATAGTGCCACTGTATTCTGCTCTGGTCAGACCTCACCTGGAGTACTGTGTCCAGTTCTGGGCACCACAGTTCAAGAAGGACACTGACAAACTGGAACGTGTCCAGAGGAAGGCAACCAAAATGGTCAAAGGCCTGGAAACGATGCCTTATGAGGAACGGCTAAGGGAGCTGGGCATGTTTAGCCTGGAGAAGAGGAGGTTAAGGGGTGATATGATAACCATGTTCAAATATATAAAAGGATGTCACATAGAGGAAGGAGAAAGGTTGTTTTCTGCTGCTCCAGAGAAGTGGACACGGAGCAATGGTTCCAAACTACAAGAAAGAAGATTCCACCTAAACATTAGGAAGAACTTCCTGACAGTAAGAGCTGTTCGACAGTGGAATTTGCTGCCAAGGAGTGTGGTGGAGTCTCTTTCTTTGGAGGTCTTTAAGCAGAGGCTTGACAACCATATGTCAGGAGTGCTCTGATGGTGTTTCCTGCTTGGCAGGGGATAGGACTTGATGGCCCTTGTGGTCTCTTCCAACTCTATGATTCTATGATTCTAAGATTCTATGACATTGCATTTATTAAAGCCAGTGTACTCTATGAGAAACTCCTCACATCACTGTTAATGTTACATACAAACGCAAATGAGCAACGCAAAATCACACATTAATGAGCCCAGTCAAATGCTGCTAATAATGTGTGCATATATGGTGTTATTGTGGTAAGTGCGTTTGCAGAACAGAGAGTTCTAGAAAATCCTATGGCTTTAGCTGTCTGTTAACACCTACAGTATTTCGAAAACGCAAGCCTGGCTCTGTTTTCCCTAACAGTGCAAAGGAATGACCTTCACGCCCATCACAAAGAATTAATGACTTAGGGTCAATGACAGCAACTTGGCTACTGCTCATAAAGAGCAACAAAGCCAACTTCAACATGTTCCCCAAATCAGGCTCTTAGGGAATCAAAGCTATCCAGATTTCCAGTGAGGCACATGGAAGGAATATGTATATCCCGCAATAGCAAAAATAAATAAATTCAGTCAGTAGCTACTGTACATCAGTGTTAGAATGTACCATGCATTTATTTATTTTTAAATCTACTTCTGAAAATTTCACCTATTCCTTACAGACCCACTCACAGCACTTTCCCCTGCTTTTCTAGTACAAGCAACTTACGGCATGCGCTCTGGGTTGTGTCTCATTACCCTCTGGTAACAGATTATATGATAATATGAAGCTGTCACATCATGAACCATACCATTGGCCCCTCTAAAGCAGATGTTGTTGTTTAGTCGTTTAGTCGTGTCCGACTCTTCGTGACCCCATGGACCAGAGCACGCCAGGCACTCTTGTCTTCCACTGCCTCCCGCAGTTTGGTCAAACTCATGCTGGTAGCTTCGAGAACCCTATCCAACCATCTCGTCCTCTGTTGTCCCCTTCTCCTTGTGTCCTCCATCTTTCCCAACATCAGGGTCTTTTCCAGGGAGTCTTCTCATGAGGTGGGCAAAGTATTGGAGCCTCAGCTTCAGGATCTGTCCTTCCAGTGAGCACTCAGGGCTGATTTCCTTAAGAATGGAGAGGTTTGATATTCTTGCAGTCCATGGGACTCTCAAGAGTCTCCTCCAGCACCATAATTCAAAGTCATCAATTCTTCGGCGACCAGCCTTCTTTATGGTCCAGCTCTCACTTCCATACATCACTACTGGGAAAACCATAGCTTTTGCTATATGGACCTTTGTTGGCAAGGTGATGTCTCTGCTTTTTAAGATGCTGTCTAAAGCGGACACATCTTGCTTAACCAGACCCTCCATCCTTTTTAGGACAGGGATGGAAAACCTGTGACCCTCCAGATGTTGCTTGACTATAAGTCCCACCATCCCTGGCCATTGGTCCATGCTGACTGGGAGTCCAACCACACCTGGAGGGTCATACGTTCACCAACCTTGTTTTAGAGGTGTCTCTCTGGAAGAAAATGGAAGTCTGGTGAAGGAGTTCTATTTACCTGACAATTTTTCATCTGCTGAAGTCATCCCTAACTGCCTGCTGTTGTTTGACGACTGCTTCAAAATCAACTGCAATGCACACATTTCCTCTTGGTTCCCCTTTCTCCTATTTCTGAAGATTCCCCCTGCCCCCAGCAGCCCATAAATTAAACGAGTAATTATCAGCAGGCATGTTGCACCATGTGCAACAGGTCAGTATTAAAAAAACTAAAATTAAGTTAGATTAAGTGGATTGCCGAGGGACGCGGGTGGCGCTGTGGGTAAAAGCCTCAGCACCTAGGGCTTGCCAATTGAAAGGTCGGCGGTTCGAATCCCCGTGGCGGGGTGCGCTCCCGTTGCTCGGTCCCAGCGCCTGCCAACCTAGCAGTTCGAAAGCACCCTCGGGTGCAAGTAGATAAATAGGGACCGCTTACTAGCGGGAAGGTAAATGGCGTTTCCGTGTGCAGCTCTGTCTCGCCAGAGCAGCGATGTCACGCTGGCCACGTGACCCGGAAGTGTCTCCGGACAGCGCTGGCCCCTGGCCTCTTGAGTGAGATGGGCGCACAACCCCAGAGTCTGTCAAGACTGGCCCGTACGGGCAGGGGTACCTTTACCTTTACCTTTTAAGTGGATTGCCAACATATCAAAAGGCCATAAGAATCTGTTTCAAGTGTCTAAACTCTGGATTTACATGTGCGCAGTACACACTCGTGTATGTTTATATACACACTGCTGAGAAGTTTAGGATCTTTTGCTGGAGTTATGATGTGTGGTTGTTATGGATCTGTTAACCTTATGCTCTCACACGGAGGAATAAAGAAAGCTTGGTTTATTATATAAAACAGGAGTGACAGTATAAAAATGCTGCTTTGGATAGCAATGTTAAAGGCTAAGCAGGTAGCAAACTGCGATACATACACACCTTGATTAAGAAGCAAAAGATTCCTACAGAAACATGGGCACGACTATTTTGCCATAAACCCACACTAGAAGTGAGCTTTGAGCAGAGGGGGCAGGAAAGTATATCTGTCCTTAAAGCGACGCAGAAGTGTGTTGAGTCCTGGGCTGGATCCAGACACATTAAAAAAAAATGTTTCAGGAAAACACGTTGTAAACCTCTCAATGGGAAAATCACGTTACCAAAATGTGGAGCTCTACAGCGCCATCTGGTGTCACAGTGTTACAACACATTTAAAATGTGTTTGTTTGTTTGTTTGTTTACTAATGTAGCTGAGTCAGTGTGGTGTAGTGGTTAAGAGCGGTAGTCTCGTAATCCTGGGGAACCGGGTTCGTGTCTCCGCTCCTCCACATGCAGCTGCTGGGTGACCTTGGGCCAGTCACACTTCCTTGAAGTCTCTCAGCCCCACTCACCTCACAGAGTGTTTGTTGTGGGGGAGGAAGGGAAAGGAGAATGTTAGCCGCTTTGAGACTCCTTAAAGGGAGTGAAAGGCGGGATATCAAATCCAAACTCTTCTTCTTCTTCTTCTTCTTCTTGAGTCCCTGGAAAGTGCTGTGTAAGTGCTCTCCTGCTGGAGCTAGAAGATCTAGCTAAGCTTTGAATGTAAGAGGTTTTTAAATACCTTCCTGCCAGGGCCAGAAATATAATTAAAGAATGAATCAGGGACACAGAATCCCAAAATGATTTTAACTGATCTAAAATTTCTAAATCTCTACACGAACCTCAAAGATCCCTTCCAGCAAATTACCTAAGTGCACTGGATAACCCTAAGCATTGCTGGGCATTTTCCAGAGCCCCATTAATGATCTTTCTTGAGCACTAATAGAGGGCAGATATCATGGCATCCCTAGATGGGACACGGGTGGCGCTGTGGGTTAAACCACAGGGCCTAGGACTTGCTGATCAGAAGGTCGTGGTTTGAATCCCCATGATGGGGTGAACTCCTGCCAACCTAGCAGTTCGAAAGAACGTCAAAGTGCAAGTAGATAAATAGGTACCACTCCGGCGGGAAGGTAAAGGCATTTCTGTGCGCTGCTCTGGTTCCCCAGAAGTGGCTTAGTCATGCTGGCCACATGACCCGGAAGCTGTATGCCAGCTCCCTCGGCCAGTAAAGCAAGATGAGCACCGCAACCCCAGAGTCGGTCACGACTGGACCTAATGGTCAGGAGTCGCTTTACCTATCATGGCATCCCAGTTGAACAAAGATTATGCTCATGCAACTCTAATGAGACATTCATCTATACTGCCCATTGTATTGTGATACCCTAAGAGAGCTAATTCAACCATTATTAAGGAAATTATGTGGCAGCTTAGAGAAAATTTATGTTAAATACCTTCTTGCCGATAAAGATCTGGATATCATCAGTCCCGTCGCGAAATGCTGTTTCATGGCAACAAGGACTAAGCAGGTCGTGGTGACAGTGATGGTTGGTGAATGAGTACTGATTTTAATCTCTGGAATATAGAAGTTACCTGAAGGAGTGCTATTTTCAATGTAAATAAGTTTACAGATAATTTTTAATTATGTCTGCTTCTTGATGCAGATGTGGCATATGTTGCTGTTGTTAACTTTGCTGTCTGGTGTTTGACCGCAATAAAGATTGATTGATTGAATTCCTTCTTACCAAGGCTTGCTAGTGGAGAGGGGAGGTGAACGGAGTGATTTCTATGATTTCCGTAGTTCCTCCCAGAATTTCCTGCCCAGTTTTCACCTCACCCATCTTAGTGAGAAATGGCTAAAACTGGCCGTTCTGTTTGCTTAACCAAAGGGTGAAAATCTTTGTTTAGTCGTTTAGTCGTGTCCTACTCTTCGTGACCCCATGGACCAGAGCACGCCAGGCACTCCTGTCTTCCACTGCCTCCCGCAGTTTGGTCAAACTCATGTTCGTAGCTTCAAGAAGGCTGTCCAACCATCTCGTCCTCTGTTGTCCCCTTCTCCTTGTGCCCTCTATCTTTCCCAGCATCAGGGTCTTTTCCAGGGAGTCTTCTCTTCTCATGAGGTGGCCAAAGTATTGGAGCCTCAGCTTCAGGATCTGTCCTTCCAGTGAGCACTCAGGGCTGATTTCCTTAAGAATGGAGAGGTTTGCAGTCCATGGGACTCTCAAGAGTCTCCTCCAGCACTATAATTCAAAAGCATCAATTCTTCTGCGATCAGTCTTTGATAGGGAACCATTATCTGTTCCTGGCCATCTTTGTCTGCTATCAGATTTCAAATCCTCTTACTATTGTGGGAGTGGATCCCATTGAGGAGTTGAGTATCCTATACTTGGCAACTAAATTTTCATGAGTTAATCTTTAGGTCAGTTGTGGGTGAACTCAGTAATATGCCTGAATGTCTTTAATGGAGCAGACTGGAGTCAGGCTTGTTCCAGGGTCACCAAAGTTCATCAGGGAGGGTCTCCTGTCCTATTAGAGCTATGTCAACCTTGTTATTAATGTCATGCTCTACAGCGATAAACCATGGAAATAAGTTCAGATTGACACACACCCATTACAAACCTGCTCTTTGTGCAAGCTTTCCTCCATGTTGCATGCCTTGTTGAGAAGCATAAACAAACAGTATCACTTATATGTGTGGCACATGCATACATAGTTTCTTTTGCCTGTAAAATGCATGAGCATAAAGGTCCACATCTTTACTCTGACACATGTGTGTTTTCCATTCCCTGGGTCAAGGCAGAACCAGATGAAGCCATGTAATTGGAAACTACAACTAATCCAGAACACGGCAGCCAGACTGGTGACTGGGAGCGGCCGCCGAGACCATGTAACACCGGTCTTGAAAGACCTACATTGGCTCCCAGTACGTTTCCGAGCACAATTCAAAGTGTTGGTGCTGACCTTTAAAGCCCTAAATGGCCTCGGTCCAGTATACCTGAAGGTCTGCCCAGACGCTGTTGTCCAGCACCGAGGGCCTTCTGGCGGTTCCCTCACTGCGAGGAGCCAAGTTACAGGAAACCAGGCAGAGGCCCTTCTCGGCAGTGGCGCCCTCCCTATGGAACGCCCTCCCACCAGATGTCAAAGAGAAAAGTACCAAACTTTTAGAAGACATCTGAAGGCAGCCCTCTTTAGGGAAGCTTTTAATGTTTGATGTATTACAGTATTTTAAATTTTTTTTTGGAAGCCACCCAGAGTGGCTGGGGAAGCCAAGCCAGATGGGTGGGGTATAAATAATTAATAATAATAATAATAATTATTATTATTATTATTATTATTATTATTATTATTATTATTATTATTATTATGTGATTCTAGCTCAGAGTCCTCAAGGAACAGGAGATAACAGGAGATGTTTGAAAAATTTAATAAAAATCTTTTTAAAAAACAAAAACAAATTCTTCTTACATTTTGGCCCATGATTACCAGTGCTTGAGCATTTTTATAATAGATTTACAATTGGTACCACTTCCTTTTCGACCCATTTTTCACTTCCTCTCCATTACTGAGCTTACATTTTAGTGTTACTTGAAGCCTTGGGGTGCTTTGAATTGGAAGCCAAGTCTTCACAATTTGGCTTGCATCCTCTAAGTGGTTTGGCTGTGTTAAAGGATGAATGTACCTTAGCTGCCGATTACTTGACATCTAGGCAAAGATTCAAACTCCATGCTTTGGCCTGTCACTAATAAAAACATAGTCAAACCACAAGTTTTCAAATCCTACAATCTAATGCCAAACTTATAATGGTGATTGTATTGATTAAGAAGCCTTTCTGAAAAATATAGCTTTTGTGCATTTATCAGATCAGTATAGATGTATGTGTTAAAAAAAGGAATGAAAAAATCATCTAACAAAAAGTGCTTCGAACATAACTAGGAATCCTGAAACACTGCACAGACCCAGGTATTCTTATGGAATTCTGCAAAGTTCACGTTAAAGAGAGGTCATCATCCTAATTTTATATGCCAGCTGCTCCAGGAATAGCTACAAATTAAAGAGTCCATACAGAGAACTGACTAAAGCTGAAATGAATTTGCTTCCTAAGTTTGCCGTTCCTGTATCACTATCCATCCCCTCCCACTTTGCCAACAAGGATTATCTTGGGAGAGGAGGCAGTAGGCAGCAAAGGCTTCATTTTGGACTCACAGCTGTCCATGGAAGCACAGGTCAAATCTGTATCCAGGGCAGCTGTTTACCAGCTCCATCTAGTACGTAGGCTGAGACCCTATCTGCCTGTAGACTGTCTCGCCAGAGTGGTACATGCTCTGGTTATCTCCCGCTTGGACTACTGCAATGCGCTCTACGTGGGGCTACCTTTGAAGGTGACCCGGAAACTACAACTAATCCAGAATGCGGCAGCTAGACTGGTGACTGGGAGCGGCCGCCGAGACCATATAACACCGGTCTTGAAAGACCTACACTGGCTCCCAGTATGTTTCTGAGCACAATTCAAAGTGTTGGTGCTGACCTTTAAAGCCCTAAACGGCCTCGGTCCAGTATATCTGAAGGAGCGTCTCCTCCCCCATCGTTCTGCCCGGACACTGAGGTCCAGCTCCGAGGGCCTTCTGGCAGTTCCCTCACTGCGAGAGGCCAAGTTACAGGGAGCCAGGCAGAGGGCCTTCTCGGTAGTGGCGCCCGCCCTGTGGAACACCCTCCCATCAGATGTCAAAGCGATAAACATCTACCTGACATTCAGAAGACATCTGAAGGCAGCCCTGTTCAGGGAAGTTTTTAATATGTGACATTTTAGTGTATCTTTCATCTTTGTTGGAAGCCGCCCAGATTGGCTGGGGAAACCCAGCCAGATGGGCGGGGTACAAATAATAAATTATTATTATTATTATTATTATTATTATTATTATTATTATTATTAAGCAGGAACACAAGCACTCTTTTCCAATGAGGTGTGATGGAGAAGTCTCTCAGATCATCATCTGGCTTCTCCCATCTTCACCAGAGCCTACACACACACACACACACCCCACAATGCTACCCAAAGGCCCTTGCCCCAAGGCAGTTTTGCATTATACGATGCTGCTGTTCTAACCGAACAACTTTTCAATAAAATGCAAGTCGTTGGTTCGTGTGTGTGTGTGTGTGTGTGTGATAAACAAATAAATAAATAACTGTCCAAATACTAAATCGGTTTTTTAATTTTGAATTTCTCATTAAAAATTTGGATGGCAGAATCAGAAAATGTTGGCAAATCTGAAATATTGGGCAATATTTTCCCACAGTGCCTGTTAGGCCATAGTGACAATTCATGTTGCCATGAAGAAAAATATGATTACTGCCCAACAAGTAAAGAGAGCCTGAAGATGAATTCAAATCATCTTGGGACACACTTAATAGTATAATTGCTCAATACCTAATAATCCTGTCTATCTGAAAGGAAGTGAAGAAAAGCAGATGGAAAAGAAAACTCAATAAGCCAGCTCAATTTGCCAGAAAGGGATTGTTTATCTTCAAAATGAAGGTCACAAGCTAGACAACGCTGCAACTTTTCAAAGAAAACTGAACTTGTATGCAGGCCTGGGCTTTGTCAATTACAGTTACATGTCCATTTATTGTGGTGTGAAATCATTTTATTAAAGTAGTGAAACAGTTTTTCACTCTTCCGCTATTCAAATCCAACAGAGACTTGCTGTTTAATTTCATTTCTTCGCTCACTACTGTGCCCTGTGAACTTGGAATTGGTTTTATCATTTCAGCTTTCTTGGTCTGGGGTTCTGATCTATGTCATAGTCAGGAAAGAAGCACATGAACAAAATGATCAAGGTGAAATTGGGTGCCAGAAGAAGTCAACAGGGAGGAGTCACCAGGTTACAATCACGTTACACTGAGGACCTTATCCTTTAAATACTTGATATATTCCAAAATCCTGAGATGAGACAGAAAACTTCAGATACTATGTGACTCGTGCCATACAAAAACACATGCAGTTCTATACCGTGGTCAGTGATCTATAGAAACTGGCATTTCTGTGTGAATTCAAACGAGGCAGAACTAAGAATCCTAACCTCACTTTTCAAATATTAATCTAGGTAAATTATAGCCTGATTCTGTGCATGTTTGCTCATAGGTCTCACTGATCAGAGGGTGAGCATATTTGTTTCAACACATCGCTAGTGTTTTTTAAAGACCACTGTTGATTCAGAATTAGGTCACAGCTCAACAGAAAGGTTTCTTGCACAAATCACAATCGTTTCAAGGTGGTTTGTGTGTGCGCTGCATTGTGACAAGATTGCCTTGAATCGGTCCTGAGAGGTGATAATGGTGACAAAGTGTGTTCTCCTTCATGGAGAGCACGTTTTGCGGTGGGGTCTGCTGAGCCACCCCTCTGTTATCAGGCAGGGTCTCTAAAGATGGCCTGGGGCAGTGATTGGTTCACTGGGTTGCTGGGGTAAAAGTTATGTTGCAATTTTGGTGGGAGGGGTAAAATGTTTAAATACTCTGCACGCAGCCTTGTACTTTCTCTTTTGCTGCGTGCAACGGATCACCCGCCCACCCGCCCTTGAGTAAGGGGTTGTTGCATTGACCTTGCTATGCCTGTCATGGGGTCGTCTGCCGTTGGGGCAGGGGCTTGGTAGGAATTTTGTCCCTCTGGCTGATTGGCTGGGCCATTTGGTTTTTGCCTACTGCGTAGCAAATTGTCACAACTTGTAAGGTTGCGGTTAGGCATTGGTTATAAATTGGTGGAGGAGGGGTTAGGATAGGCTGGGCCTGCCCCTCCATGGTTGCTGCGGAAAGGGAATTCCGTTAAAGGAATCCTGGGGCTTGCCATCTTTTTGTCCAATCCCTGGAATGGGACTAGAGCTGGCAAGCCTTTGCGGAGCATGCGGATGAGAATTGAGGGTCTGTGACTCAGCTCCATTTCTCCCCGCATTGTCTTTCGGTGGTGCCCGGAATTCAGTTCTGTCCCCAGGCAGGGGGACAGATAGTCTTAACCAATGCCTAAACAACCACTCACGGTTTTGTATTTAAATAAAGTTGTGGCCAAAATTATGCCAAAAACCTTAAACAAAAATTAAGTGTGCGTTGTGAGTTATTTGGGGGGTGGCTTGGGGACCTCGACACGCAAGAAGAAGAAGAAGAAGTCATTGAATCATATATATTTTTTACATTTTTATGTCTGCCTTTTCTTTCAAATACAGTGGTACCTTGGGTTAAGAACTTAATTCGTTCCGGAGGTCCGTTCTTAACCTGAAACTGTTCTTAACCTGAACCACCACTTTAGTTAATGGGGCCTTCCGCTACCACTGTGCCACCGGAGCACAATTTCTGTTCTCATCCTGAAGCAAAGTTCTTAACCCGAGGTAATATTTCTGGGTTAGCGGAGTCTGTAATCCGAAGTGTATGTAACCTGAAGTGTATGTAACCCAAGGTACCACTGTAGAATCCTAGCAGAAAGGGCCCAGCATTGCTGAGAGCTTATTCAAAAGTAGCGCTAAGCAGTTCCTTGAGTAAGCAGAATGAATTCCACTTGCACAGGGGTGCTAACTATAGGGGGCAAAAGGGGCTTTGGCCCCCTCAATATTTGTGGACAGGGTGCCAACCCTCCAATATTAAGGGGGCACCAAACAGATCAACCTCCTGCCTGCAAACACGCCCTCCGAGGTCCCCATCCCCCACTCATAGCTGTCAACATTTCCCTTTTTTTAAGGGGAATTCCCTTATTCTGAATAGGATTCCTCGCAAGAAAAGGGAAAAGTTGACAGCTATGCCCCCACTGCTGATGGGTGAATGCTTATGTGCCAGCCAGGGGCAGCGTGTGGAGGGTAATCTTGACTCTTTGTGCTCTCCAGTCCCTGCCACCAACAGGGCACAATGGGGATCTCTGAGGAGGACACATGGTTTGCGGGGGACCCCAGATTGCACTCCTGGGGAAATGGCCCCCCTGGCATCCCCCACCCAGCGCATGTTCTGGTTATCTCCTGCTTGGGCTACTACAATGTGTTGTACCTTTGAAGGTGTCCCGGAAACTACAACTAATCCATAATGTGGCAGCTAGGCTGGTGTCTGGGAGCAGCTTCTCAGACCATATAACTGTTACGATATTGAAGCAATGCGGCTGCAAAGTGCTAGCTTGAAAAGTAAACATGATGGGAATGTTGGGACTGCCCGTGGGAAACAGAGGGACAGTCAATTCACAGTGCGAAGCACCGGAATTAGCTCAGAGTGTAATATGAGCTCTTCCGTTTGTTCCTGTCCAGGAAGTACAGGAAGTGTTTGTCTCTTCACTGCTGGAGTTTGAAGAGAGCAGTCATGTTTTTTGTAATGCTGCAAAGACAGAAATAAAGGCATGTAAATACGTTTCTGTCTATCTCTTTCGCCTGCCAGGGGCAGGAAAGAGGGGGGGTGTTCTTCTCACGTTTGAGAAGTATCGCCTATCGAGACTTCGCCTGCGCTTGCTGGGGAATGCAGCCAGGGAGGTCAACAGGGAATCAAGCCGGGTGCCTGGGATTGTTGCCAGTTTCTCCTGATATGGGCTTGAATTCCTGACAATAACACCTTTCTTAAAGCATCTACATTGGCTCCCAGTATGTTTCCGAGCACAATTCAAAGTGCTGACCTTTAAAGCCCTAAATAGCTTTGGCCCTGTATACCTGAAGGAGCATTCTGCCCAGACACTGAGGTCCAGTTCCGAGGGCCTTCCAATGTTTCCCTCTCTGTGAGAAGTGAGGTTACAGGGAACCAGGCAGAGGGCCTTCTCAGTAGTGGCACCTACCCTGTGGAACATCCTGCGATCTGATGTTAGGGAAATAAACAAGTATTATAATATATCAGACAATATCTGAAGGTAGCCCTATTCAGGGAAGTTTTTAATGTTTGATGTTTTATTGTGTTTTTAATATTCTGTTGGGATCCACTCAGAGTGGCTGGGGCAACCCAATCAGATGGACAGCATATTATTATTATTATTATTATTATTATTATTATTATTATTATTATTTATTAGAGTAGAACCTCAATATCCAGAACCAAAGCTGGAAGACAAGGATTCTGTGGAAACATTCCAATCACAGTCTTTTTGTCATGCAGTAGCCTAAAATTGCCTTACAGAGAACACACACACAACAACCACAACAAGAACAACAACCCATGCTATGTTTTAAATGGCACCAAGCAGTGATTGAAGTAGAAATATACTATCAGAGCTTCATGGTTTTGGAAATATATGGTATAGCATTCTGGGGATTGGCTGACATGGTATCGTGGACTGAAATACGTAAACGGGCTTTTTGGCAAAGTCCGCCATACATTTGGGAATAGCACAAGGCCTGGAAGTTGTTCCACTGCCTGCTTCAGTTTGACAAGAAGCACTAAGCAGCTCACAGCAGCTCCAGTACAATGAGCATTTTGTTCAGCATTTCACTGTAGCAACAAACCACTTCAAAAAAAAACAGTAAACAAAGAATGCCCTGCAAAGATGAGGGAAATAAGATTATCACCACAATTTTGAGTCCACACAAAAGATCAAATGTGTTGAACGGGGCGAAAAATAACTAAAAGTGAATCTCAGAGATGCTGTATATACAGTGGTACCTTGGGTTACATACGCTTCAGGTTACAGATGCTTCAGGTTACAGACTCCGCTAACCCAGAAATAGTGCTTCAGGTTAAGTACTTTGCTTCAGGATGAGAACAGAAATTGTGCTCCGGCAGCACGGCAGCAGCAGAAGGCCCCATTAGCTAAAGTGGTGCTTCAGGTTAAGAACAGTTTCAGGTTAATAACGGACTTCCGGAACGAATTAAGTACTTAACCCGAGGTACCACTGTACTAGGAGCGTGCCTTTGCACTGTTTGGGGGCTGAACAATAAGGTGAATTGGGACAATTTGGGGGTCTTTTCTCTTCCTGACATGCTAAGCGTAAGATGGATCAGGACCCCACAAAGATTTGTGTCCAAGTGAACTACCTAAATTGTATAGAAACTTATTCATGTATGCGGCTCCAGTGGCAATGATTTTATTTGCCCCAAAATGGAAAGAAGAAGGATGTCCACTCTCCAGAATCTCTGGAGCCGATTGAGGACTCCCAGGTAAGTTCCACCCTCTCTTGTGTGTGCAGGGTGGTCCTAACCCTACCTGGTCAACTCCCCTGGCAACACCTCCCCAGCTGGGATTGGCTAACTGTCTGAGGTTAGGTGGGAACCTCCAGGTATCCCTCCAGCTTGGGGAGGTGAAGCCAGGCTGACTTGCTTGGGAATTGTGTAGGGCCAGGGGGCTGCGTGCAACCACGCAAAAAGCGCCCCCCATTTGAAGTGGGGAGTGGCCATTGCCCCAAAATGGAAAGAAGAAGCAGTCCTGATGAAAGAAGAATGGATACAAAAACTTGTGGAATATGCAGAAATGGCAAAACTTGCCGGGAGAATAAGAAATCAAGATAACAAACTTTTTATAAAAGAATGGAAATGGTTTATTGAATATTTACAGATAAATTGTAAACAGATAAAAACACTGGCAGGATTGTTGTAATAACCTGCAGTATCTATTTAAGAGTATATATTTAAAGAAGATAAATAAATAATAATAATAAAAATGAGTAAGTTAAGTTAATTTGGATATGCAGAAGATATTAAAAATAAATTTAAGGAACCGCAGAAAAAGGGGGAAGGACATTTTAAAAAGTCAAAATGATTGTAAAATCAGTGAAATGTATATATCTGAAAAGTAATTTTTTAAAGAAAAAAAGGTGTTAGAACTCACCATGAAGTTGTTACAGTCAATGCAACACTTCTTAACCAAAAAAGGGGGGGGCGCCAGTACAGCGTATTCTTGAGTACCCCCTGAAAAAAGCACTGGATGTATCTGATGTTTTCATTCTGTTTTGAAGAAAGTTCTGCAAGTACAGTGGAACCTCTACCTGCAACCATAATCCGTTCCAGAGGTCTGTCTGGAGGTCAAAACAGGTCTCTGGGAGAGGCGGCATTGTGCGCATGCGCGGGTGGCGATTACCCGCTTCTGCGTATGTGCACCGTTACTTCCGGGTTTGCCGCGGACGTTGGGCAAAATGGATACAAGTGGAGGCAGACATAAGAAGAGGTGTGACTGTAAAGCTTTGAGTCAAACTTTTGGCCCTGGGCAATATTTTATTCCAAAAGGAATAAATTTTTACGCAGCAAGCCACTTCAAGCGGTGCCATGTTAATATCCGCAATAAAGGTAAAGGTAAAGGGACCCCTGACCATTAGGTCCAGTCGTGACTGACTCTGGGGTTGCGGTACTCATCTCGCTTTATTGGCCAAGGGAGCCGGCGTACAGCTTCCGGGTCATGTGGCCAGCATGACTAAGCCGCTTCTGGCAAACCAGAGCAGCGCACAGAAATGTTGTTTACCTTCCCACCGGAGCGGTACCTATTTATCTACTTGCACTTTGACGTTCTTTTGAACTGCTAGGTGGGCAGGAGCAGGGACCGATCAACAGAAGCTCACCCAGTCGCGGGGATTCGAACCGCCGACCTTCTGATCGGCAAGCCCTAGGCTCTGTGGTTTAACCCACAGCACCACCTGCGTAGAGGGGCCTTATATGTGGCCTTCCAGCATTGGGCAAATAATGCCTATTTAAGGTGGTGCGTGTGTCAATTTATCCATCTACTCCAGCAGCAGAATAGGATTAACTAGTAAGGAGATCTGTGCATGTAATCAGGATCCCACAGGCAAATCCTGTGCTGTTTCAAGGTCACAAGCATCTAATGCCACTTCCAATGGGCTTGTATGGAATATGCAGTCACATTTTAGTGCGTGTAAACATGCCCTTAAAAAAACCCCGACCAGCCATGATTGTGACTGGCTCAAGCACAACTGTGTGTTTTAACTGGGCCTTCTCCTGGCACTTCTTAAATGCGCTTTATGGGAGATTAAAATCTTTTAAGTATATCCAAAATAGCTGCTGGGATGTAGAGTCTAACATAAGTTTTCTATACTTTTGTGGCATGACATTTGAGAATCTTTAATATTAACCAGCACAGGACTCTGTTAAATTCATATCTCCATCTTGCTGAAATCTCATTACAAAGGTTAAGCTTGCTTGCCTTGGACTGGAAGGTTTATAAAGGCATTAAGGCATGAAATTATAAGCAGCAACTCAACGAATGGGTGCACAGATATCTTTGTTTACCAAGTGGATTTTTACCAGAGGGTGCCACACACATACAGGCAATTATTATGTAATGGTAATGTCACTATCTCACAAGGCTAGGGAGATTGCTCTGTGCTTCATGCTTTGCCATGCCCAGAAGGTGGAATTAGAATAATGTTTTCATTTATTTCTGCTGCTTTTATAAGCCCTCAAGTGGAAAATAATCCAAAGCAGTGGATATAGGCTCAAGTTGTTATTAATCATTGAAGGGTAAACATTCTTCTTATTGGGCATTGCTGATACCACTAACTGTCATGGTTTCCCTCAAGGAATTCTGGGAATGTGAGTTTGGTGAAGTCTTGAGAAATCTGATAGTTTCTTGGACCCTCTCTACCACACACAAAATTACAGTTTCCTTGGAATGTCTGTTAAACCGGTTTAAGCCTGCAGTGTAGATATCTCCAGTGTCACTTCTAAACCTAGACCTTACAAAGATCTAGGCTAAGCAATATGCTTAGATAAACTTGTTACTTCAAGCACGAATGGAATTCAGGATGGCTGCATGAGCAGATGCATCTTCGAAGGTTTGTCATGGTGCCTTCACATTTTAGTAACTGATGATTGTCCAAACTTTCTCCCCATGACTTACATGATTTCTCAAGCTTTTTATAGACATTCATTTCTAAGCCTTTAAAAGGCAGTGTGTTGGACCCAAAGACCCCTCCATATGTACCAAGGAGGTTCGTACCCTTCTTTTATCAAGGAACATCAACCTGACCTAATGGTTGAAGTAGGAAGCAAAGGCCATTGACAGGGGCAGAGAGGGGCCCACTCTGAATCATGCTGGATGAGGGCAGACCCCAGCAGACTCCAAAGGGAAGCCCTGACCACTTCCTCTGTTGGGGTGAGAGGAGACCAGCAGTGCCTCTTATTGGCCAAGAGGCCACTGTGGAGGCAGCATTTGTTGGGAAGGGACTTCTGCTGAGTTGGTAGATCTGGCCTCCAAGGAGCACATCACAGCTGTTCATGACACTGTGGCAGATGCAGTAGGAGATGTATTCCTTGGGGGCCAGATGTGCTGCCCTGTGGATCCTGATGCCCAAGGCAGTCATGTCACCATGCCTCATGGGTGGACCAGCCCTGGATGTCAGGGACTGGGCAGAGGATGAATGGTGGAGACCGCCTCCCCAGCCAGACCCTTCCAGAGAAGCAGAAAACAGTTCAGAATTATAACAGGGGTTTGAAAGAGATCACAGCTCAGAGGAAGATGAGGGGGAAAGTTGAGAAATAATGGAAGAGGAGGAGGATGTGGGAATGTGCAGGGATGCAGGAGAGGATATATTGTCTGATTATATCCTTTTCCAACTTGTGTTAACAAGTTCCACAATTTAGCAGTGTAACATTCCCCCTTTTAAACTTGCAGCGGATGCGTTTGCTCAGGCTCGCTAAAGCCTCTATAATAACTGTTCTGGTATTTTCCCCTTATTCCCTCATAAAAGATAAGACACGACACAGTCTTCTGTAAAAGTATAAAAAGGTTTACTCACACATTCTGTTCACAGTCTGATCCCAGAAGGCAGACTTAGCTTAGAAAAGTAACATATACTTGGAAACTATTCCATAAGAAGACAGTCCCGTTGTCCTCTCTTGGCTGGAGCCAAGAGAGCATCTTTGGCTAAGCAGATGTTGCTTCTTCAATGCATGTAGTCAAAATAGAGAAAGATGACTGCCCTGCCCTGTGCTTTTGTCATTACCTGTACAGGTGAGGTCACACCCACCTCTAGTCACATGCAGAGAAAATCTGTCCCAGCCCAGAAGGAAACAGGAAGTTTACCAGCTGGCTGGACAAACATTCCTCCCCATGTGTAAACATGTTCATTCTAGGAATGTTGTACTTGACTGCTCTTGTGTTTCACATCCCACAGAGGAGGTAGAACTGGAGCAGCTGGCTGACACGTTATCACTAGAAAGCATTCCGGACCCACCATCTCCCAGAACCTGACGAGCCTTAAAAGTAGGAAAGCAAAGGCCTCAGAAGCAAAGGGCCCTCAGCACCACCCGTAGAAGAGATGGTGAATGAGGAAGTGGGAAAGAAGGGGAGGAGAGATTTACTCAGGACAACGCCATTATTCCAAGAAGCTACATTCCCAAGCCTCTCTCTGTAAATATTGAATAAAAGCAGATGGTTTTGTTCAATTTACTCGTCTTATCCGTTCCTGGCAACCTGCCATGGAGGTTGGTTCCTCTGCCGCCTGACACTGGGGTAGTCAATACATAGATGGATAAGATGGATAATGTTTTGACACAGTATAAGGGAGTTCTTGAGGGATGCGGGTGGCACTGTGGGTTAAACCACAGAGCCTAAGACTTGCTGATCAGAAGGTTGGCAGTTCGAATCCCTGCGACGGGGCGAGCTCCCATTGCTCGGTCCCTGCTCCTGCCAACCTAGCAGTTCGAAAGCACACCAGTGCAAGTAGATAAATAGGTACTGCTCCGGCGGGAAGGTAAACAGTGTTTCCGTGTGCTTCTCTGGTTTGCCAGAAGCGGCTTTGTCATGCTGGCCACATGACCCGGAAGCTGTACACCGGCTCCCTTGGCCAATAAAGCGAGACAAGTGCCGCAACCCCAGAGTCAGCACAACTGGACCTAATGGTCAGGGGTCCCTTTACCTTTACCTTAAGGGAGTTTTCTATGTTCTACGCATGGCTGTGACTCACTAAGGAGCAAAAATATTGCCCTGCACTTGGGGACAATTTTGGAGTGCGGGCAACAAGGTGGAGTCTGCCTGCTCTGCACCAACAGGGAACCAGTGAAGAATGCAGAGAAAGACCTTGTGCCATCACAAGGGGCCCCTGAAATGCAGTTCCCTCCACATGCAACACACATAATAAGGATGGGCATTTTGCTAGTGTAATCTTTAAAAGATTTTCCACTACACAGTATATTTCCTTGGCAGAACGGCATCCTTAAACCACAACCCTTTTTGCATTATTTCCAATTATTTTCCGTCTTGATGAAAATCAAGAAGGGCTGTTTTGGCATACGATGGGAAAGAACCCAGTTCATAGGCTGGCTTCTAGTTTTAGAAAGTACTTTGTTCAGTGGGCATTAGAGGATTTGGAAATCAAGGTGGCACAAATCTCCCAATTGGTTTAGATTAGGGCCGTACCTACAACTTAGTAGTGACATTTATGTATTTCACAATTTTATTTATCTTCAATGTATAGATTTACCACATCCATTACTGAGTGCCTGAATGCTTTTCAAAGGCCAATAGTAGTTTGGAACGGATGCTCTGCTTCAAATCTCTCTGATTGCATTATAACTGAACTCTGAAATTGCTTTCCATACATGAGAATGTGTTTTAGTTTATTCTTAATAAAGCTGTTCATTGTGCCAAATGGCCTTTAAACCCGCTCTCCACACACACTCCACCCCTCATAATGAGGTGCATGTTACTCATAATAATGGCAATAGCAATATTCATTTTTGCTTTTGCTTTTGTTGTTAACAATGTGTTCAAAGTTCTTCATGCTTGTTATATCAGCTGATATAACAAGAAGTCGATGGTCCATTTTTACTTTGGCCAAGTGGACAAAAATATCACCAGGTGAAGTTACAAAACCCACAGACACATCCATATCTCAAAATCAGAACTTGTTGGCTCCCAAAAAGTTTGTTTTTTTGCATGGTGGACAAAAACTAGTTAAAATAAGACCTACAGAGCCTCAGCTCCTAGTGTATATTTTTAATGACAAGTTTCAACTGGAAGGTTTTTCTTTTTCCGTTCCTCCTGCTTAGCAGAGACCTTGCCAGACATTCATTCAAAGTCATAGTCTTTCCCGCCATGGTTCAATGCATGTCTGTAAGTACAGAGTGGAATGAAACACAAACCCCCAAATTGCATCAGAAAAACATTCACTTTATTGCACAGAGGATTAGCTGCATGCCAAGCAAATTTTGGCTATACTTCATCTTAGCTGTTGAATGAATTTTATAGCTCCTCTTACCAGTCACAAATGATGTCCAGCCATCAAGTGTTTCAGTTAAACTACGTTTCCAGGCCTAACTGATAGCAACTTAAGTCTCCTCCTTAGTTTTCCATGGTGGTATCAATAATCCTATCTTTGTGGAGTCCCAAGATTTTAGACCTTCCTTTCTAATAAGCACCTTTATTACCTTGGCATGAAGGTTACAGATCCCATTCTGCCAAACCCGTCCTACAAGGCTGAGAGAAAATAATCCCAGGAGTAGAGAGACTGGGCCTACTCTTCCTATACCTTCTTGAAAAAAAATGGTGAAAAACAGCCATATATTACATGCTGGTCTCCACTATTTTGCCCTGTCCATTACATCCAAGTCTAAAGTTATCCTTGGTAGATCAAAGCTAGGTGTATGTGAATCTGTCAATTTCAGTTTTTCTCTGTTGCTCATTTTTCTAATCTTAAATCCAATTCTCCACATTTCCATATCAGTTTAAGGATCGTTTTTAATGTCATCAGCATTTTAGCATGAATTTCTCCTACGTTTCTGCGTGGAATTTTGCCTAATACTGTATACATGTTTTTGCAGAGCAACCTTCCCTAATCCAATGTATTCCCCCCCCCCCATAAGATATGCATGTTTCTGCACACATTAGGCTAGTATACGCATTTTGTCCCCTTCATGGATCACTGCCTTGTTGTGGCGAAGGGGCTTGAATAACTCAGAGAAGCTCTGAGCTATGCCATGCAGGGCCACCCAAGACGGACAGGTCATAGCTGAGAGTTTAGACTAAATGTGATCCACCTGGAGAAGGAACTGGCAAACCACACCAGTATTTTGCCAAGAAAACTCCATGGACATAAAAAAGGAGAAGCTTTGAGAAGAAAGTAAGAGTTTCCAAGGCATGCTCTGGTCCATGAGGTCACAGAGAGTCGAACACGACTAAGATGACTAAACAACAACAACAATAACAATGCATTTTGTACACATTACCTGGCTGGAGAACGGCACCACAAAATTCAGAGATGTGAGAATTTAAATAGATTTGTGTTTCAGTTGGCATATTATTTTGGAAAACATAACTTGGGAAAGTTCACTTTTAAATGAGAACTGAGCCACATTTCTCGCCCAGAAAAGAATCCAGATAAAAGCATTTGCGTGTTCAGACCCAGAGACCTCCCTCCTAAATAAAGACACATTTGACTCAAATTTTAGTTTTGGTTTTTGGCAGAATTTAGGCCACAACTTTATTGATTACAGAAAGTGAGTGGTTGCATAGGCTCTGGTTCGACTAGCTCCATACACCCTTGCAGGTAGCGCTGACCCAGAGCTCTATCATAGGTCAGCCAAGGGTGAACACCTGAGGCAGGTGAAAAGCCCAGGAACAGACTCTGTTCACTCCCCCCGATGCTCCCCTGGACTCAGGCATGGGCACAACCCCTCTTTGGGGATGGCCAAACCAAGATGAGTCCCGGGATTCCTTTAACGGAATACCCTTCACATAGGGATGGCGAGACCATTCTCCCATCCCTATCACCTGAACCAGAGCCTATTTGCAACCTTACAGGTTGTGACGAATTGCTACGCGGCAGGCGAAACTCAAATGGCAACAGCCAATCAGCCAAGTGGGGAAGTTCCTGCCGTGTCCCTGTCCCAATGACAGACGACACACGACGGCATAGCAAGGTCAATTGCAAAAGGCCCTAAAATTAGGGAGAGGTGGGCGGGTGTTCCGATGCACAAGCTGAAAGAGGAAGCTCTGGGTCACGTGCATGGGTATATATAGGTCCCTCGATCCATTTAGACTGCACCCCATTGGCCAGATTAAACCCAGCAATGAGAGACCTACCAAGGTGTTGTGGCTATCCAATG
Source organism: Podarcis gaigeae (assembly GCF_964106915.1). Lineage (NCBI taxonomy): Eukaryota > Metazoa > Chordata > Lepidosauria > Squamata > Lacertidae > Podarcis > Podarcis gaigeae. The sequence continues at coordinate 6,743,080 of NC_139681.1, forward strand.
GACCCACCCACAACCAAGAGGTCAGTCTCCAGATCTCACAGCAACACGTGCCCTCTTTTAGGGAGGACACAATCTCCAACCCTCAGATCATGAGGTGAGGTCTTGGTGGTGGTGCTGCCACTGGAGACAGTCCCATTGGCATGGACCCATGACAGGGCCTTTTCAATGGTGGTTCCCCATTTGTGGAAAGCCCTTCCTGGTGCAGTGTGTCTATCTCCATCTAAAAACATTTCTGTTTACCCAGGCATTTGATGATTAAAGATACTGTTCTTGGCAACCCTGAAATCACTTGTTCAGAGATTATTTTTAAATGTTTTTTATAATGCTTTAAAAATGTTTTCAATACTGATCTGTTTGCCACTCCAGGCTCCTCTGGAAGAGCTGGTTATAAATTGACTGAAATAATAATAATAATAATAATTGGAGAAGCAATTGCGCAAATCCAATTCACACATGCTTTATCTATATTCAATGTACTTTAGTTTATCATAAACATTCCTTCCTTTCTGAACTGCTGACAGAGTTACTGCAGGACTAGGAGATAATTACTGCATTCTGAACATTTATAAAAGCTATTTTTCGCAAATAGATACTGATGAAATCCAATTGCTACAATCCCATTGTCTCTCACATTTGCTTAAGATATGTGATCAAGCTGCTTTGTTTATTGTGGAAGGTTTCTAAAATTAAACAGGGAGACCTGTTAATATGTTTGAAATTAAATCCCACATCTGCTTGAGAGAAAACAGTCACCAGGGCTGGCACACCAGAGTCAGCAAATGCGGGCCACATGAGCAACAAATGTAGAATGCTAAAATAAATTCAAAAGAGACCTTCCAACCTTAGATACCTCTGAGATTGGAGCAAAAAATAAAATAAATGGCAGCTGTCTTTCGATACAGAAAAGCCATTTGGATTGTTTTTTCAAGGAGTATCTCCAAATAGAGCAATTTATTTTATCATGTGCATTCCAGAAATACCAGAATTCTAGAGCAAATATTAGACGTTACATGAGACCATCACTGCCTGGAATTAGAAAGCTGCCTGATGTTATAAAGATGTTCTTTCAAAAGAAAGGAGGGAAAATGAAGCAAATAGATTGATACTATAAACTAGACAGCATCTTAAAAAGCAGAGACATCACCTTGCCAACAAAGGTCCATATAGTAAAAGCTATGGTTTTCCCAGTAGTGATGTGTGGAAGTGAGAGCTGGACCATAAAGAAGGCTGATCACCGAAGAATTGATGCTTTTGAATTCTGGTGCTGGAGGGGACTCTTGAGAGTCCCATGGACTGCAAGAAGATCAAACCCATCCATTCTTAAGGAAATCAGCCCTGAGTGCGCACTGGAAGGACAGATCCTGAAGCTGAGGCTCCAATACTTTGGCCACATCATGAGCAGAGAAGACTCCCTGGAAAAGACCCTGATGTTGGGAAAGATGGAGGGCACAAGGAGAAGGGGACGACAGAGGACGAAATGGTTGGACAGTGTTGTTGAAGCTACCAGCATGAGTCTGACCAAACTGCGGGAGGCAGTGGAAGACAGGAGTGCCTGGCGTGCTCTGGTCCAGGGGGTCACGAAGAGTTGGACATGAGTAAACGACTAAACAACAACAACAGAAACAGACATGATGCACCACAATGACTGCTTCTGTGGACTGTGGCTGAACAGCCAGTAGATCATTCTAGGTGAGAGTTTCTATTCCTTGGGAAAGAGGCACTGGGAACTCCAGGAAATGTTGAAGATGGAACTGGAAGCTGAGAAGAAACATTTTTTCTTGAACGAATTACCCATACAAGCGCAACTTTACATAAATAACACAACACTGTTATTTTATTTTATATTTAGTGTGTGGGGAATAGATGGTTTTATTATCTACAGAAACTTTCCCTCCAGAAAACTGATATATGAGCTACACAGGATGATGGCATTGTGAAGGGTCCCCTCTAAGGTACCAAGGCTACACTGTTTTTGATTGTAAACATTTGCAGTAGTAGAATTAAGTGAATGCAACCTAATGGTTCCAAGTCTCTGTCTGGATGTGTTTGAATTTTACACGAGCTTTTTAAAAGGCAAAATTATACAACCAAGTCCCCTCACTGTCTTTAATTAAAAGTATATGCATCTCTGAAGGGTTGCAAATTGTTATTATAGAACTGTGTGTGCAAACATGGCAAACTTTGGAAAAGCTGGATTTCAGATGGGTGGAATACTCTTGAGAAATCTCACTAGTGTTATCAAACTTTTTACATACTTTGGCATTCCTTGGGTGTTTTACCCAAGCAGGAACCTCCACATTCATCTTGAAATTTCACTTTAGGGAAAACTCAGTAGCAACCCAGAAATCTGTGGGAAATGATCCTCGCATCTGCGATATACATGATATATGTTCAAGAAGCCCATTTCCTGCCCCTGCTCAAGCCTCCGGCTGTGCCTCTTTCAGAATGTTTAATTCTCAGTTAGCCATGGAGGGAGAAATTCATTCCATTCACATTTTGATATAATTCTATCTCATTCACATTTTCTAAACAAATGCAGCAACCAAAGCATAGCTATGCTTCTGAATTCACATTTCTCAGAATGTGTGATGTAGCTTTAGAACACTAATTATTATTAATTATTATTATTATTATTATTATTTAATTATACCCAGCGGCGTAGCGTGGGTTGTCAGCACCCAGGGCAAGGCAAGTAATTTGCGGCCCTAAGCCCTAACCTGCCACCGCTGCCAGCTTCTTCTTGCTGCTGCCTGGGCTGGGGTATCTATGGTAAGGTAGCCACAGCGGCGGCGGCGGGTCCATGTCAGGTGATCTGAGGCGAGTTGCCACTGGCGCTGCCGCCCAAATGACGCCGCTTGCCCAGAGGAGGAGGAGGGCAGAGAGGCGAGGAAAGTGCAACATGGCCCAGCAGCTGCAGCAGCAGCAGCAGCGGGGCTGTGAGGAGGGGCTGCCTGGCACGTGGGGACTGCGGCGAGCGCTGAGAGCCGCTGCCTGCTGGACGCCTTCAGCCCGGACGCGTGCACAGCTCGTTGGTTCCGCGAGACATGGGGCTCTGCTACAGCCTGCGCCCGAGGCTCTTCGGTGACTCCGGAGGCGGTGAGCGCACCCCCCCCCAGATGTTGCGCCCGGTGCGGCCGGCCCCCCCTGCACCCCCCACGCTACGCCACTGATTATACCTCGCCCATCTGGCTGGGTTTCCCCAGCCACTCTGGGTGGCTTCCAACAGAATGTTAAAAGCACAATAAAACATCAAACATTAAAAACTTCCCTAAACAGGGTTTCCTTCAGATGCCTTCTAAAAGTCAGATAGTTGTTTGTTTCTTTGGCATTTGATGGGAGGGCGTTCCACAGGGTGGGTGCCACTACTGAGAAGGCCCTCTGCCTGGTTCCCTGTAACCTCACCTTATATCATAGAAGGAAATGCACACAAAATGCATAGTCATGAAAAAAATGTACAGAAATGCATTTTACTGGATAAAATGGAAATATCTATATCTATCTATATATACCATATTTTTTTGCCTGTAAGACATCCCCATGTATAAGACTATCTTTGTGGACTCAGATTTAAGAAAATGGGAGGGGAGATGTATCCATGTATAAGACACCCCTTGAGGGGAGGTTTGACCACGGCAGCCCCAAGCTCAGATTTGGGTATGTGCTGGTTGTAATCTGGTCACCCAGTGAGACCTTGCTTGCTTGGCTAGCACCACAGCAAGGTTCAACACTGGCTGACTCCCCATGGAATGGGTTTGGGGCAGTTCAAACCCAGTGGACCTACTCCATCAATGTGGGGTTTGTGGAATGATGAACTGAACGTGGCCCCAATGCTATGCCAACCCTTACCCTGCCTGCTGCTATCAATAAAGATTTGGCCCGGTTTTATCCCATCGCTGTTGTACAGTCTGGTTATTTGTCAACTCCCTGGGCAAACACTTACCTTAAACAGATCGGCAAAAGGAACTCCGAGCTAACAGGGAGCAAATGTAAATCAAGCACAACAAACACAGAAGTCCTATATGCAAGACGGTCCAAGTTTTACCTCCTGTCAGAGCAATAAAATAGCTCACTTAAGTACCTGATTTATAAGGGCCGTTTAATGTTAGAACAGTGTGGTAAAGCAAGCATTAGTGACCACACACTAAGATGGTTTCGAGAACCTCCAATAACAGTAAATCTATCTCATTATGACTACAACTGAGGTGAAAGTAGTTAGAAAATATTATTTTGCTCCAGTTCAGCCAGATGTTTTTAAAGCTCCTGCCTTTAAAGTTAGGAAATGACTTTTTAGAGAGTGTTTTACAAAATATCAGGGAGATAGAGGGGGAAAGGAAAATCATGACAGCAGCACCAATAGTAAGCGCTGTTTTTGCGATTATGGTGGACTCTCCAGAATCCAAGGATACTGCCTATAAACATGCAAAGCTTTACTGGGTGTGTGTTGCTGATTTTTTCTCTCTCCTGTCTGCAGTTCCTTTTACTGCATGGGGAACTGGTCCAAATACATCTTCAAAACTCAGAAAGAGCTCTGGGGACGCACATGAGCTGTAGTAGGAAGGGGCCTGCTGAAAAGGCCCTGCATATAGGCAGAGGAATGGATGCAGGATGCAGTCATTTGCATTGCAGCCATTACTAATACTTGTAACAGTAATCTTTTATTGCTTAAAACATAACTGCTCATCCGCCACCCCATAGCATAATTTTGGCCACAAATTTATTAAAATACAAACATGTGAGTGGTTGCTTAGGAATTGGTTGCGACTATCTGCCCCCACCGCGAGGGACAGACTGACATTCCGCACGATGCGAAAGTCAGAATAGGGGAATACACTTGGGGGTAGTGTCAGAGCAGGGAACCTGCCCTCAGCCCTCCCCAAATGCAACCAGGAGCTCATTGCTATGGCCCGAGCCCCCTTGACAGAGTGGACAAGCAATAGTTAGCCCCCGATTCCTTTGACGGAATCCCTTGCAGCAGCAGCATTAGAGGGGCAGGCACAGCCAATCCATGCCCCTCAACCAACCAAACCATAAACCAATGCCTAACCGCAACCTTACAAGTTGTGATGATTTGCTACGCAGTAGGCAAAAACCAAATGGCCCCAGCCAATCAGCCAGATGGACAAAATTCCTACCAAGCCCCTGCCCCAAAGCAGACGACCCCGTGACAGGCATAGCAAGGTCAAAGCGAACAACCCTAAATATAGAGAGGGTGGGCAGGTGATCCGATGCACAGGCGAAAAGAGGAAGCCCTAGCCTCGTGCAAGGAGATTTAGCATTTCTGGCTGTCAATCAACAAATGGCAACATTAACTTCATCCCAACAACAAGGGAAGCTCCAATCGCATCAGTGGCCAATGGTCAATTAGCCCGCCCCCCAACTTTGGAGTGTCCTGGTGGCCCCCACCACATGGCTCCATGAAGGAGAACACGCTTTGCAACATGGGGACTATAATATTCAAGCAATGACAATACGGATGAACTAAAGGAGACAGATCTGTGCTTTTTTCGACTCCCTCCCTCCTTCTCTCTTCATACAGTATCTGTGCTCTTTTCCAATAGGAGCGGCTTATAGCAAGGAGCCTCGTTCTGGAACAAAATGGGCTTGGGAGCCCTTTTGACCTGTGGTCTAAGGGAGCAACAACTGAGAGCAGAATTCTGCCCACGTCACACTTGGGAAGAAGCTGTCCTGTGGGTCACCATGAGAGAGGAGAGGAGGAGAAGGCCGAAGTGTAGGTGGGTTCAGGCATGACCCAAGACCGAGATTCAGCTCAAAAAGGATTTATTGGAACATCAGTGTCAGGGAACTGCCATTGGAGCCAGAGGCGGAGGGAAGGCTCCAGAGGGATGCCGGAGAGGGTCCCAGTAGGGAGAGAGGCAGCCCATCTGCTGGGGAAGGAAATCAGCGTAACACCAGTGTAGAAGGGGGGCAGATGGGGGAATCGGAGAGGACTCCTCGCCGGAGACCAGCGGGGAGAGCACGGGTCCTCCGCTGCCCACACCCTCCCTACGCAGAAGACTTCCGCGCAGGGAGAGTAGGAGGAGACTTGGTGTCAAAGAACTTTTTTGCTGGAAGAAGTTCAAGAAACGCCCACTGACGGATTCTGCCAGCGACTGAAACAGCCACGAAGTGAAAGGCTGTCCAGACAGAAAGGGTTCAACCAGGCAACCCAGCCAGGAGTGGCGGCAACTTACGCACGAGCAACCCCTAGAACCATTACAATCAGGAACAAGAAGAACAAGGACAACCAGGGCCATTTGACCTAGTATATATACCGTATTTTTCCCTCTATAACACACAGATTTTTTCTCCTAAAAAGGAAGGGGAAATGTCTGTGCGTGTTATAGAGTGAATGTGTGGTCCCTGGAGCCGAAAAATCAAGCAAAAATCAAATCGCGGCGCTGCGAAACCTGAAAAGAGGAAGCGGCTGCTTTCCTGCATTCTGCCTCAGGGTCTTACTGCCCCCCCTCCTCTGTTTCGTTGCTGTGTTTGCTGAAACGGAACAAAGAGCAGGGAAAGCCCCTCCCCTCCAGGCAAGCAGAGGGGAATTCCTCTCTGTGCTGCTGGGGGAGAGGGAGAGAGAGGGGGGAAGGGAGATAGAGGGGGGAGGGGGGAGAGAGAGGGGGGAGGGAGAGAGAGAGGGGGAGGGAGGAAGGGAGGGAGGGAGGGAGAGAGAGAGAGAGAGAGAGATGGCTGGCTTGCTTGCTTGGGTGGGGGGAAACTTTTGCCTTTCTTTCCTCCCTCCCGTTAAATCCCTCTCCTGCATTCTTAGCCAGCTGCTTCTCTGCACACCCCTCTCATGTCCCTTCTTTGTTTTTCCTTCGCTCCCCACTTAAAATGTGGTTACAAAGCATAGATCCACATGGATCCTCAGGATCTTTGCATTGGGTCACCCCAAATTCACCATCAGATCACATAGCATGTCCATGGCTACAGCCTGCACCAAAAAAATCACGCACCCACTGTTGCCTGGGGCTGCAATGGTGCAAAAACGTGGTTACCAAGCATGGATCCACAGGGATTCTCAGGATCTTTGCATTGGGTCACCCCAAATTCACCATCAGATCGCATAGCATGTCCATAGCTACAGCCTGCACCAAAAAAACCATGCACCCACTGTTGCCTGGGGCTGCAATGGTGCAAAAACGTGGTTACAAAGCATGGATCCACAGGGATTCTCAGGATCTTTGCATTGGGTCACCCCAAATTCACCATCAGATCACATAGCATGTCCATGGCTACAGCCTGCACCAAAAAAATCATGCACCCACTGTTGCCTGGGGCTGCAATGGTGCAAAAACGTGGTTACAAAGCATGGATCCACAGGAATTCTCAGGATTTTTGCATTGGGTCACCCCAAATTCACCATCAGATCACATGTCTGTGGCCACAGCATGAAGCCCAAAAATGATACATCCACTGTTTCATTCAGAATGTTTTTTCCCTTGTTTTCCTCCTCTAAAAATGATGTGCGTGTTATGGTCAGGTGCATGTTATAGAGCGAAAAATACGGTACCTTAAGCCGGCCCAGCCAAAACACACTCACCGCTTGTGATAGGTTGCCTTAATTAGCAAATCACAACACTGGCCCTATCTCAACAGGGATTGGCAGTCTGCCACCTACTAACAATGCCATTCGAGGTTTTCGGAATCCGCTCCATCTTTTGTTATGCAAATGAAGCTCCTGAGCTTCAGGAGGTCTGAAGGGTGAGGATACCAGCCAAGCAGAGACCCCAACACAAGCTTTGGGGTGCCATGGCCAATCCCCCCCCCCCCCGATAGGCCCCTTATGGCTCAGGCTCAGGCCTGAATTGCATGCACAAATAACAAAGCCTTTATAGGTTCCCTCTACAGAGATCAGGGTCATTTCACCCCGTGAGCTTCCTGCCCTCTCACCCTAGGGTTAGAGCCTTCACTGTGCTTTTTGTGTCACTGGATGACAGGGACAGAATGACCGCTCCCCACTTAAAACGGGGGGCGTCCTTTGCGTGGATGCGTGCAGCCCCTAGATCTGGAGCGGCTCCAACAGCATAGGCTTGGCTTTGCCTTCCCTCAGGTGGGATACCTGGAGGTCTCCGCCTACCTCAGTCAGTTGTCCAATCCCACCTGGGGGAAGCATTGCCAAGGAGACCAGGCCAGGTAGGGGAGGGATTACCTGCCCACACAATAGAGGGAGGATCTTACCTGGGAATCCTCACTTGGCTCCAGAGCTTCTCCCACCCTACCCACCCTCAGTTAATGTCTTATTTTGCAGGTTAATTTTTCTTCACAGGTTTTGCAGGTTAGCTTTTCTTCACAGGTATGCGGGCGCTGCTATGATAAGGTCGCTGTTAAAGGGCCAGAAAGGAATTTCCCTGCATTGGCAGGTTTCGCCTTTCCCGTAGCAAAACGTCACAACTTTGGCGGTATCAGGCCTTGGGCGGAATCCTTTTGTCCATCTTCCTCTTTGCGGCGGCGATACCAGGGTTCCCCATTAAAGGGGTTTTCTGAAGGGAGGCTTTGACCGTACGCCGAAAGGTCGTCATTGCTCTCCCCTGCAGCGGCGGCGTTATGGGGGCGGCTATCTCTGCTTGAACATATGTTCTCCAGAGCCGGCCCATCCCCCCACACACACACTGGATAACCCTGATGCTCCCTAGGTCCCCGGCTGGGGATTGGGGAGGGAGAACGCCCAATGCCTGAGCCAAGGTCTACCCACATTTGAAATTTAATAAAGTTGTGGCCAATTTAATCCCATAGCACGTTGTCTTGAGTCATTATTCCACATGACAGGGGGACCGCGCGGGATCTGGGGACTCCACCTGTCCACGCAAATGGTTTTTTTCCTCCCAACCTAGGGAGGGTGGGCGGTTGATCCGATGCATGCAGCGAAAAGAGGCAGCTCAATGCTGCACACCTGTAATAAATAGCCCCTTGGCCGTCAATCATAAATTGCAACATCAAATTCTCCCCAACGACCAAGAGGTGCCCACTAAGATTTGTGGCCATCCAAACTAACTCGCCCAGCAACAGAGGGACGTCTTCTTTGCCCCCACCGCAACAAGTGCTCTCCATGAAGGAAAACACGCTTTGCCATTCTATCAGACATCTTGTTATTGTGTTTGGCCCCTTTACTTGCTTTTGGACCCTGGTCTTCAGCACAGCAGCTTGTGAGATTCTGAGTGCTGGGCGGGAGGGAATTTGCCAAGGATGAACTGGACCATTTTGTAAAACGATGAATTGAAACTAGTTCCTTTTTGGGCAGGAACTTGAAGTAGAACTTGCTGATTTTTTTTTTTTTAAAAAATAACTTTCCAAGCTTTTGACCTACCCCCCCCCCATCAAAAAAAAAGTTCATCCGCTTACCTTTCCCCTCCGTAAACAAAACACTCTTTTCCACTTCTAAGCTTTACTGCAGATCTTGTCTCCTGGTATGCATTATGATCTTTTACATATTAATGTAGTATTTTGCAGGATATATGGATTTGACTAACACTTCCTACCAGTTCCTGGCATGTTGACGGACAGAGATGGAAAAAGTATAGTTGTGCTGTGATTTTGTCAAAGGAAGGCAGGCACTCTTTTTTTTAAAAAAAAAAAAAGACACAGAACATGATAGTTTCAAAAGAGCAACCTCTACAGCTTTGATGTGCTAATTCACGGAAAAGAATGAGGCTCTGTGTCTATATTCCTCAGCCTTCTTTGAAATTCTTCTCAACTGAAAATCATACTACTCTTTTAAATGCAATACCCTCAGAGTTCTGATAACAGGGGAAAATTCAATATTATATGTACTCTTAAATGGAAAGAACAATAAATATATAGTCCAATAATGCAATGTAAAAATTTAGTACAAATTGAACAGCCAGACTGCACTTAAGGTGCAGATGTTCTTTTTATTGGCTAGATGTTTAAATAAAAGCAGCATTTTTATTTTTATTTTTTTAAAAGACCGTTCACAATTGGAATATATACAGAACCTGGTAAATGAGAGCATATGGATCTTATTTTTAAAAATCCCTTTATGAAGTGGGAGGGGGAAGATTCTATATACAAAGCACACACCCACAGCCATGATCACTTTCCACTTCAAATTGCCTATAAAGTTAGAAGTCTTTCCATACACACACACACACACACACACACACACACACACCACAGCAAAGGACGGCTTGGAATTACATTTTCTCCTTTCATTTGTTTTTATATGCACCTGAACTTGGGGGCAGGTCAAATAACATCTTAATATGTACCACAGCAGACCATGCTGGTTTCATTTGTAAAAGGGAATTATCAGAATTTTTGGAAAATAAATAAATAGATGCAAGAGAAAAGAAAATGCTGTGTAAAATATGAGCTTCTATAGTAAACATCATGACCACAAAACCTCATTGTGAATTCAGTCAGCTTTAATGGGTGAAATAATTTAAATGCACACATTTCGCAGGGGCAAAGATATAATGAAAATACCAGGGATCGTATCTAGGGATGCACAAACATGCCTCAAGCCTTTCCAGTGATCATTTGCACTTTCATCTAGTATTTTGTATTCCGCTGCAGTTGGTTCATTTTGTACAAGTCTCTGTTTCATTTTGTTCTTCAGCGGTAAGGAAATATATGCATTATAACCATACACACACACACACACACATATAGCGCAAAATAGACACATATGTCCCAGCCATCAACAGGTATTAATTACCTTGCCTGCTTATTCCCCTTCAGAGGTCATGAATTTCCAGAGGGATAGCCCTGTTAGTATTTTCTTCATAGAAAAGGGAAGGGAAAAGGGGATAAAGGATCAATTCAAATTGAAGGCCAGGCAGAATAGCTCTGTCTTACAGGCCCTGCGGAAGGAGATCAAGTCCTGCAGGGCCCTAGTCTCATGGGACAGAGCATTCCACCAGGTTGGAGCCATCACTGAAAAAGCCCTGGCCCTGGTGGAGGATAGTCTGGCTTCCTCAGGGCCCGGGACCTTTAAGCTATTATTATTCATGGACCTTAGGGTCCTCTGCGGGACATACCAGGAGAGGTGGTCCCGTAAGTACGAGGCTTGGGGAGGCTTGGGAGTCATGGGCTTGAGCCACAACGAATGTCCACCATGGGTGGCTCACTCTGTCCCCAGCTACAGGGCGTGTGTGCCACTCCCGGCACCGAGCGACTATCCTGCGCCTGGGAGGGCACCCTCCATGCCGCGCCACGCCCCTCTTGGAAGCGCACCCACCCTGGGCAGCACGGGCATATGCTCCGCTGCTGTGGTACCCCTCCTAAGCTGAAACAGAATGGGCCAAATTCAGCTAACTCAGTGCACTAGCAGAAGCCAGCACAAATAGGTCCACTATCAAAATGGGACATTTTCCTTTCTTGCCCATGGCTTCTCCTGATTACCTCTGATGGGTTGCTAGAACAGCACATGGGGAAAGGAGATTGTTCTGTCTGGCAAGCAGAAACGTTTGCACTGGAGGAGGAGGTACATACCATATTAGAAAGATGCTGAATTCCATCCCTTACATTTTAAAAAGTGGCAATTCACTATTCTCCAATAGTGAGCAAAAGTTACTGCTCGAGATGGAATGCTTCATTGTGACTAATATTCAAGCTGGCTGTGGGGTAGGTGTTGTGGGTTCCTTTGAAGAAATCATCTTTGGCCACAAGGCTCTAATACATTTCTATGCAGCATCGCTTTCATAATGTGAAACAACTTGTAAATATATCTAAAAGGAACTGAAGTACTCAGAAAGTTTGGATGAACACACACATGCTCTCCTAGAAGTTTTTGTGTTCGTTTATTTTAGAAAACTAACAAGACACAACTTTATTCCAAATATTGTTTCATTCATTACAGAACCACCAGAGAAGGGAGTGAACAGTCAGGTTTCTCCAAGGAAAGGAAATAATGGAAGGGAAATGATCTAAATAGAGTATGGGGATAAACATACAAAGAAACTGCCCAAATCTTTAGTGCATAGTTAATGAAGCCATTCAGTTGGACAGGCTTTGGTTATCATACCTTGTGAAAGGTGACTTATGAACTATAGTTTAAGCAGTGAAACAATGGGACCACCAAAATTCTCTCTGTATGTGTCTATAATCTGTTCCATATCAATTTTGCAGGAGTTGATCCCATCCGGTTTCTGTTGTAGTGTGTTTAAAAATAATGATGAAAATTTGTATTTAAATCAGTGTTTTACCTTCAAATAGTAATAAATTACAAATATGTCCATGCATGTTTGTGTGTTTTAGAGCCAAGAAATCTATTGCAAAATTCAGAGAAGTGTGAAATGTGGGTGATAATTCCATTCCAATCTGTGTCCTAGGGGTGCAAATTTGGTCAGTTCACTTAAAAATGAGGACTGTATTAAATTCTATTCCGTCCCTAAGGGAGGGAGAGAAAGCACAAAAAGGCAAATATTGATGTGTTTGGGGAAGAGCAAGCAAAACAGAAATCCAAGCATGGCCACACTTACTAATGCAATGCTGGTTAATATTCATAGATCTCCATTACAAAGCATCCGCTAACATGAAACACAGTCATCACAGAATAAATAGCAGTAAAGGGTTATGATGGAAAATGTGCTTCTATCCCTTGCCGATCCACAGCCCTTAAAATAAATGATCCATTTTAAAAGTTTCTTTTAAAAATGTATTTTAGGGTGGCGGGCGGAAGCTGAAAGGAAACTCCTAACACATCCTTTTGCAATTCAGTATCCTAGAAAATATGGATGGAGGAGTTCTGAATTGTTCTGAATTGTTTATTCATTTTTAAAAGCTCCCTTCCCTTCAAACATTCAATCCATTCCAAGTGAGAAAACAGATTTTTGTACTCTTGATATCCCCCCTTCTTTCTAGTAAAATCAGAGTTATTTTGTTTGGCGTGAGATGGGTTTAGATAGATATTACTACTAGCCAGCAAGTAGTAACGAAACAGTGCATAGCAGCTAAGCAAAAAGCAGGTTCGTGGCTTACAAAAGAAGTACTGCTTCCTGCAACACATGACTGAGACCTGGGATTCACTGGCATCAGATGTGGCAATAGCCACCAGCAGTGGGGAGGAATGGGATAGGGGCCCAATCCAAGGGCGGACTTTCGTAATCTTTCGTAATATGAAGCCCTGTGGAAGGTCAAATTTGGTGCCCCCAAATGGATGTTCTTGATTATGTATGTTATCAAAAAGGACCAATGCGGCAGCAAGCAAAAGCTTTAGCAGCTTTGTCAGCTGCAGGTGGCTGGAAAGCCAAACAGGATGTTTGTGACTGTTGCCATGGGAACAAGGGGGCAGTCCATTCTGTACTGAACACCGGATGTTAGCTCAGTGTGTGTCATGTGACCCGTACTGGAAGTACATGGGTGGAGTTTTATTCTCACTGCTGTTGAGTGCAGACATGTTTCTCTGTACTGCTGTAAGAGACAGAAATAAAAGCATGTAGATACATTTCTGTCTGTTTCTTTCCCCTCCCTGGGGATACCAAAGGGGAGAGAGAAGGAATGGTGTGTTCTTCTCACATCTGGGAAGGATCGCCGATAATAGACCTCGCTTGTTTTCCTGCCGGAAGTCGCAGGGGGAGGTCTACAAGGAATTCAGCCGGTGCCTGCAGCGATGGCACATTCCTCTGACCGAGGCAGAATTCCAACAATGTACCCCCTCGGCTTGATGCCCTGTGCAGAGGAACCACTCACACTGCCCCAAATCCACTGCTGTCAGGGACGAGACTGTAGGAGGAATGGTGGAGACCAGCCCCCTCCTCAACTTCCCAAAGAAGAGGAAGGCACCATTGAATTACAGCAGGGGTTTGAGGAAGGTCACAGCTCAGAGACAGGTGAACAGAAGAGTTGGGAGGTGTTGGGAGAAGAGAAGGGGGAGACAGAGACGGAGCAGCCAGCTGACAAGTTAACACTGGAGAGCATTTCTGACCCACCTTCTCCCAGAACTTGGTGTGCGTTGAGAGTTGAAGAGCGAAAGACTCGGAGACAATTACCCCCTGGAGGTCGCCGCAAGGGGAAGTGCGGAGAGGGAAGGAGCTCAGTTGGAGCAACCCCATTTTTAGGAAGGCTTGCATTCCTTCATTGTTCTCTGTGATTTATTGAATAGATTGTTTGATAAGAACTCTTATCATTTTTCTGATTCTGGGCTCCCCCATGGGAGGGAGCTGATTCCCCGAAGTCAGACAACCACTGCCCAGCCTTGACCTACATGGGCTGCCTGCCTGTCCATCACCTGTTGTCACAACAACATCAGGTGACTCTTATTGGCCCACACAATTTGAAATCAAACTGTGGATGGACAAAGGCAAGGCCTTTCAAAGCACTGTTCAAGACCTGACCATGGCTTAAAACAAGAACTGGACAAATTAATAGAAGATGTGTCTCTTATTTAGCTATGAGAGTTAAATGGAACTTCCATGTACAGACACAGTCTATCTCTGAAGTTGCGAAGAACAAAAATGAGGTCCTTCACTTTCAAACTCAGCTTGTGAACTTCATAGAACAAGGATGGGGGCTACATGACCCTCCATATAGGCTTCATAAGAAATGCTGCTGCTGTTGTCCAGCAAAGACAATCTTGGGGAAAGTTTTTGTTGTTATTGTATTAATTTTCTGTATCTTTATTTTTATGAGGAAATTGTTCAGTTTGGTTATGTAGTTTTTGATGTGTTTTATTTATTTTTATGACTACTTTGCTATTTTGTAATTATGTATATCTTTTCATATTGTAAGTCGCCTTGACCATTGTTTTAACTGTGGAAAGGTGCCATCCAAATAAAATGATGATGATGATGATCCATGGTCAAAGCATGATTTACCCTCTGTTGTCCTTGTTTTTTGTTCACCGCTGATCCACCACTGTCGTGGGGGCTGCCTCCATTAAGGCAGGTGGGACTGGAAGCCGACTTCAGGAAAGCTAATTCACCCCAGAGGTCAAAACTTTCACTATGCCCAGGTCCTCATCTAAATAAACCTGCCTTCTAAGCTCCACAACCTTCCCAGGAAGTAAAGCTTGCCTTTGTCCTTTGTCACTCCTTGCAACACAGTTTCTCAGCTTCTATTGTTCACTGCCTCCATCACTACTTGACTCCGTCATGTCATTTATAGAACAGCCACTGCCACTTGGGTGCACTGCTTGCATCAAACTCATGCTGGAAATGCTAATATAAAATGTCACCAGGACCAAATCTTACAGAGTCTTCAGCCTTGCACTTCATTGGACGCCCAGTGCAACCTACAGACTTGCCTTTGAGCAGACACATTTTTCAGTAGGATTATATATTCTTCTCAACTTACTCTGAGATAGATCTCCTCAACCCTAGATAGAAGTAGTGTTTGTGATTTGCCCATATGAATTCTCAAATCTCATCTTTCCAGTTAAAGGTGACTCAGGCAACCTGGCTGGGAAATATTATTTTCAACTGATTATGATAGTGTTGTTGACCTGTGGGATACTGCAGAACATCTACCTTGCAGCTCAGTTAGTTATGCTGCTTCACACTAGTAAAGACCAGTCTGAAAACTGTCAAGTCAAGATAAAGGCCTTACTGCCACAATGGCCAACTCTTTATGGAGCATTTTCTTGAGCAAATCCCATATGGTTACCAATGACAAGTGTGTGAAGCCAGGTGAACATAAAACAAGTGTTCTCTGTCTACTTCTGGTAAAGGAGAGAAAGTTGACCGAAACCTCCCAGACTAGCCAAGTACTGATACAGTCAGCATCTTGTGTTAGAATTTAATTGGGCTTGGCCAAACAAAAAGCACCTGTGTTCACATAACAGTCTCAAGGAAAACAGCCTGTAGCATACGACAGCCCCATAACTCATCCAGCTACTGGCTCCCACAATCTGTTTCAAGTTAGCTGGTTCGTACATAAATATGAACCCAGCAGGGAGGCTGATGTACCTCAACCTGCAAGTCACACATTGAAACACATGTACAACATGCTCTTTGTAGCAGCTAGAAAGGTTCAGGTTTGGGTCAGCAAACCTGAAACCTGTCTCCAAGTCTTACATATTTCACATACCTTAAATCAAGGCTTTAGTCTCAATGAAGAAAAGTGTGACTTTTTTTTTTCCTTCAAAGGTGAAAACATAGGCCCTATTTGAAAGGTATTATTCAATCAGCTGATGAGTGGCTCAGCCTCAGCATTGAAGAAATGGAGAGAAACTGTATTTTAAAAACCTTCCCAACTTTTTTTTTAAATTAAAAAGCAGATGAAAGAAAGAAATGCTTATGATTTGCACATTCTATTCAACTGAAGAGGACTAACAAATACCAATCTGAGGCTCTTACTATTTGTAGTTTTACAGTTGCCTTTTTAAGCCAACATTTTTAAGGGTGAATTTGTAGTTGATTGTCTGCACCTTTGGTCACATGTAGTGTAGTTTTCCTTTCCTTTTTTTAAAAAAAATGTTTTATTATATTTTTATTGCATCCATACATCCAAGACATATTATCTATACATCAAAATCATCCAAATAAAATTCAAGCAGAAAAATATAAGTCTTCAGATCATAAGTTTTGTACATAGTTTTGACTTCCTGTCCTTTTCAACATTTTCTCACTCTAGTAATCCTATAATAAACTAATAAAGTACATATGTATAAACATGTCTATTTTTACCCTTATATCCTTAATTATTTACAGAGATTACTCAAATGCTGCAACCGAGTTCAAATTGCAACCCTTACTTTTTTAAAAAAACAACTGTTTAGAGGTTCCCAGTTATCAATGAACTCATGTTCTGGCTTATCTTTAAACTTTTCCAAGGGACTATCTAATTCAGCATATTCTACCAACTTTAATAACAAATCAGATGTGGAGGAGATTTTGTCCCTCTTCCAATGTTTTGCTACAAGTACACTTGTGGCGGTGGAGGCATACAGAAAAAATTTTCTGTAGTTTTCCTTTCCACATTAATGGCAGGTTGTGCCTGGTTTGAGCAAACTCCCATGGCTGTAGTCACACTGGTTATGAACCCTCATGTTCCCGCAGCCAGTAAATGTCATAGGGATGAGCATGTGGAAGGCAATAGGCTGCTTGCGGTGTTTGTATTATTATTTAATGCCTAGTATTCTGGAATTCTAGTGGGACACGGGTGGCACTGTGGGTTAAACCACAGAGCCTAGGACCTGCCGATCAGAAGGTCGGCAGTTTGAATCCCCGTGACGGGGTGAGCTCCCGTTGCTCGGCCCCTGCTCCTGCCAACCTAGCATTTCGAAAGCATGTCAAAGAGCAAGTAGATAAATAGGTACCGCTCCGGCGGGAAGGTAAACGGCGTTTCCGTGCGCTGCCCTGGTTCGCCAGAAGCGGCTTAGTCATGCTGGCCACATGACCCGGAAGCTGTCTGCAGACAAACGCCGGCTCCATCGACCTATAGAGTGAGATGAGCACGCAACCCCAGAATCGGTCACGACTGGACCTAATGGTCAGGGGTACCTTTACCTTTTTATTCTGGAATTCTAACTTTGTGGGATTATCAGAGATTAGAAGAGGAATTATGAATCTTGCTGCACTAGCGATTGATGTAATGGGCAGGACTTTGACTTAGTTCCATTATCTCCATCTTCCGCATCTCCCCTCTGAATTGAAGCTCACAAACCAACAGCTTCCACCAAGCACAAAGGGGTGGCATAAAAAATAGGGCTCCTAAACTAGGTCCACCTCCCTCACACAGGAACCAGGACGGTGTTTGTACACATGGCGCACCAATGAAAATATTCATGATCCATTCCAGATCTTCCACAAAAGATAGAATAATAAATGTCATGTGGCAGCACACCCACACCCACCCCACCTGAACAACACCATCAACTATACCATTATAAGTGTTAAATGCAGAAAGGCCTTTAATGAAGATGAGAAAATGCAAGTCGGGGAGCATTGTTCATACCCATGATCATAATAACTTCAATAGGAAGAGTTGATCATTGCTTCATAGAATCATAGAAGGGTCATCTAGTCCAACCCCCTGACTTGCAGGAATCTGAGCTAAAATATCCATGACAGATGGTCATCCAACCTCTGCTTTAAAATCTCCAAGGAAGGAGAGTCCACAACCTCCCTTCAGAGTTCATTCCATTGTCAAACAGCTTTTACTTAACTGAAAAAGAAAGTTTAGTCAGAATCTCCTTTCTTGCAACTTGAAACCATTGGTTTGAGGCCTATAAGCCTCAAATAAGCTTGTGCCATCTTCCTAATGACAGCGCTTTGGATATTGGAAGATGGCTATCGTATCTCCTCTCAGTCATCTCTTCTCCAAGCTAAACATATGCAGATCCTTCAACGTTTCCTCATAAGGGTTGGTTTCCAAGTCCTTGATCATCTTGGTTGCCCTGCTCTGCACTTGTTCCCGCTTGTTCACATCCTTCTTAAATTGTGGTGCCCAGAATTGGATACAATATTCCAGGTGTGGTCTGACCAAGACAGAATAGAGTAGCACTATTACTTCTCTTCTTATCCATTTTTAAGGAAATCAGCCCTGAGTGCTCACTAGAAGGACAGATCGTGAAGTTGAGGCTCCAATACTTTGGCTACCTCAAGAGAAGAGAAGACTCCCTGGAAAAGACCCTGATGTTGGGAAAGATTGAGGGCACAAGGAGAAGGGGATGACAGAGGATGAGATGGTTGGACAGTGTTCTCGAAGCTACCAGCATGAGTTTGACCAAACTGCGGGAGGCAGTGAAAGACAGGAGTGCCTGGCGTGTTCTGGTCCATGGGGTCATGAAGAGTCGGACATGACTAAACGACTAAACAACAACAACAATTACTTCCCTTGATCTGAATACTATATTTCTGTTCAATGGCTTCAAGTTACAAGAAATGAGATTCTGACTAAACATCAGTCTGGCTTGGCGGTCTAGAGCAGACCACCACAGTAAGGTCACTGTTGTTTCTCTCTCCTACCATTTTTACCCATATACTCTCAGTCTGGATTTCTACACTTGAAATCCAGAAATAATATCCATGACTGCATGCTTCTGGGAAATGATAGCAAGTGCTACATCATTAACATTAAAAAGGTAAACATTACTCACCCGATACTAGCCAGATGGCAACAGAGTGACAGCAGGCTTCAGTGGGCAGGCCACCTCAGACTATCCTTCTCTCTCTTAATGCTTTTTAAACTAGATATATATATAGTGGTACCTCGGGTTACATACACTTCAGATTACATACGCTTCAGGTTACAGACTCCACTAACCCAGAAATATTACCTCGGGTTAAGAACTTTGCTTCAGGATGAGAACAGAAATCGTGCTCCGGCAGCGCGATGGCAGCAGGAGGCCTCATTAGTAGTGCTTCAGGTTAAGAACAGTTTCAGGTTAAAAACGGACCTCCGGAACGAATTAAGTATGTAACCAGAGATACCACTGTATAAAAAAGCCAAGAGTCCTGTTCAGGTATTAGTTACTCCACATGATGAACATTGTATGGAGAGCTGTGAGTCTGTGCTGGTCCTACTTTCGCCATCACATCCCCTCCTTGCCCATGGCTTTTTTGGGTGTATCCACACAGCTCCATCCTCACTGTTTTCTTAGTAGTGACAGTTGTCAGGAGGCTATTGTTGTGGCTCTGTTTCTCCAGGTAAGCTGTTCTGGGCTTTGACAGCCTGTGAAGGGATCCAAAACTGATTCAGGGAGGCTCCAAGATTCCAATGCCATATCGCTCCTATAATGTAATTCTGCTGGGAATTAAACCTGGTTCTCACAAGGAGCGGTGAGACCTCACATGACATAATGCTTCTCCCCACCCTTACAAAGGATTCTTACACATTTACATTAGCACACGCTAGTATTAGCTCATTTTTCCTCCTTCTGGATATTATTATACATACAATACCTTTTTTGTATTAAATGGGTTTCAGTTACATTAATTTGCCTATGGCTATGAGTAAGCTACAGCCCTCCAAGCTGCTTCTTTCATATAAAACACTTCACTGTCTCTGTCTCCTTCTAAGTGACTCTGCATTTGCGCTTTAAAACAGGTGCTTGGCAAAAAGAATTTTATTACCGTGAGGGGAATGTACAGCTATACACCTCACATCCATGTTCAAAATTTCCTGTTTTGTTGAAGTGCAGCAAAGGGGAAAACCAGCAACAGAAGGGACTGATGGGCTGATGCACACCTGACAGTGCCGGATATACGTATAAGCTAAACAAGCTATAGCTTAGGACCCTACTCTCTTGGGGGCCCCCAAAAAAATTAAAGGGAAAAAAAACTGGATGTACATTTCAAAAATATAATGCAATTACTTTGATAAAATACATATTATGTGCAAATGGCTTTAGATACCTATTAGGTCCATAAATTACCATACAGCATATATTCAACACAAAAAAACAGTGACAATTTGTTGTTGACAAAGGACAGCAGGACATATAAAGGGCCCCATTACCTTCAGTAGCTTAGGGCCTCAGCAAACCTAAAACCGGCCGACACCCGACTGGGTGATGCATATTGCAATCCTATGCTTGTCTACTTAGAATAAGTGCCACTGAGTTCAACAGGACTTGCTCCCAGGTAAGTGTGTACAGCAAGAGCGGGGAACTGGATCTCTCTGGCTATGCCTCAAGCTTTGTTTTAAACCAGTGGGTATTGCCCCCTTGATATTGAGGGACGATTTCCAATCATCGTGGGAAAGGGAGGTCATTAATGAGGTTCAATCCTGCGGATTGTCTCACTTTTACTTTGAGTCTATGACGTACAATCAAGCCAGAGCTGTGGTCTCCCGGAGACTGAGTGACATTGCCAGACAAGAGGACATAGCCCAGGTAAAACCAGGGATGTTCCTCAGGGACCAGATTTATCGGACCATACCAGCCCCCTACCTGGCAGAAATCCACTATGTGGAATACCGCAGACTTCTTACAGTGGCTAGATTAAATGTCCTTGACTCTGCAATATTGTGGGGAAGGTACAGGGGAGTACCATACGCCCAGAGAACCTGTCATTGTGCCATGGGTGTGGTTGAATCCACCGAACACATTCTCTTGACTTGCCCTTCTTATGCAGAGCTTAGACAAAATTTTATAGACCCACTCCTATGTCAATTTAGCTTCCTACCCGAAGAAAACCAGGTTTTACACTTGCTGAATAATGTCACTAGAGCTATACCTTCCTTGGTGGCCAAATTTCTTTTTTTAGCTTTTAAGCATTGCAAGACTATAATTGACTGTATTGATATGGGGCTATCTGTTTAACCCATTTTAGTGTTGGCTAAGTTCTAAAATCTTCCTGGATGTTTTAACTGTGTATTGACAAATGTATTTTTTCTGACTGACGGTCGAATAAAAGGTTGATGATGAGGAACTGGATCTGGCTGGGGGCCTCCCTCCCTCCATGAATCAACTTTGACAGGTGGGCAGGTCTGCTTTTGTCTTGATGCCAAGTTTGTACAATTAGACTGCTATAGTAGAAAGTGTGCTAAGTTTACCTGTTTACACTTGCAACTAAGTTTGGGAGGAATCAGAAAAGAAACAGGTGTGAAAAACCTCAAGTGGTATTGGATATAATGGCATCACACACACACATACACACAAATGGCTCACAAAAATCCTAAATTCAAAAGCACACAAAACGAACAACGCAACCTTTTGAATGCCTTGCAAAGTCCCCTTGGACATGTACATAACACTGTGTTCAAATATGCTTCATGGTGCAGTTGTTGTTGATGTTTAGTCATTTAGTCGTGTCCAACTCTTCGTGACCCCATGGACCAGAACACACCAGGCACTCCTGTCTTCCTTTGCCTCCCACAGTTTGGTCAAACTCATGTTAGTAGCTTCAAAAACACTGTCCAACCATCTTGTCCTCTCTCATCCCCGTCTTTTATTGGAACCTCAGATTCAGGATGTGTCCTTCCAGGGAGCACTCAGGGCTGATTTCCTTCAGAATGGATAGGTTTGATCTTCTTGCAGTCCATGGGACTCTCAAGAGTCTCCTCCAGCACCATAATTCAAAAGCATCAATTCTTCGGCAGCCAGCCTTCTTTATGGTCCAGCTTTCACTTCCATACATCACTACTGGGAAAACCATGGCTTTAACTATACAGACCTTTGCCGGCAAGGTGATGTCTCTGCTTTTTAAGCTGCTGTCTTAGTTTGCGTGTCGAGGTCCCCAAGCCACCCCCCAAATAACTCACAATGCACACTTAATTTTTGTTTAAGGTTTTTGACATAATTTTGGTCACAACTTTATTTAAATACAAAACCGTGAGTGGTTGTTTAGGCATTGGTTAAGACTATCTGTCCCCCCGCCTGGAGACAGAACTGACTTCCGGGCACCACCAAAAGACAGTGCGGGGGAAAGCAAGTCGGGGAGAAATGGAGCTGAGTCACAGACCCTCAATTCTCATCCGCATGATCCCCAAAGACTTGCCGGCCCTAGTCCCATTCCAGGGATTGGACGAAAAGATGGCAAGCCCCAGGATTCCTTTAACGGAATTCCCTTTCCGCAGCAACCATGGAGGGGCAGGCCCAGCCTATCCTAACCCCTCCTCCACCAATTTATAATCAATGCCTAACCACAACCTTACAAGTTGTGACAATTTGCTACGCAGTAGGCAAAAACCAAATGGCCCAGCCAATCAGCCAGAGGGACAAAATTTCTACCAGGCCCCTGCCCGAATGGCAGACGACCCCATGACAGGCATAGCAAGGTCAATGCAACAACCCCTTACTCAAGGGCGGGTGGGTGGGTGATCCGTTGCACGCAGCAAAAGAGAAAGTACAAGGCTGCGTGCAGAGTATTTAAACATTTTACCCCTCCCACCAAAATTGCAACATAAGTTTTACCCCAGCAACCCAATGAACCAATCACTGCCCTAGGCCATCTTTAGAGACCCTGCCTGGTAACAGAGGGGTGGCTCAGCAGACCCCACCGCAACATGTGCTCTCCGTGAAGGAGAACACGCTTTGTCATTGCTTTTCTCCCAAGAAGCAGGCATCTTTTAATTTCGCGACTGCTGTCACCATCTGCAGTGATCATGCTCAGTATATAGTGTAAGGCTCCATTTACAATAAAGGAATAAACACCACACACACATACACACATTTCCTAAAAATAGCTGGCTGCTGAAGCATTGCAATTAAAGAATTTAAAGTGAATTGGTGACATTTTCCTTCAAAATTATCAGAAAGGCTTCCTACTTGTCCCCAGCATACTTTGCATGTCAGGAGGCCAAGATGGAGCCACTCAAGGCATTTTATGCCTTCTTGAGCCTGTCAGTCAGAGTTCCCTGAAGCTGGGGATTACATGCTGGGGAAGGTTCATAACTGGGAATGTTGGGGGCATTACTGATGCTGGCAACTGTAACTCCCAAGAATTAAGTCACTGTTTTGTAAAGTCAATAACTAGAATGTTGTTTTGCAAGTAGCGACGGGGCCTTGGCACATAATCACATTTTAACAGCTGTTTCCACAATAGGTGAACTCTGTGATGGAAAATCTGTTAACTAAGGAGTTCTAGGCAAAGAGGCAGCTTAACCCAGCATGACACATAAAGTGCAACATTTGGATATCAGTTTCATGGGGAAGAAAACTCTTTTAGGGAGCTGCCTTTGATTTTGTTATTACTGTGATTATTATTACTTTGATTTTATTATGTCACTGTGCCCTTTGAAAGGAAGAACTTCAAAGTAAACCCAACAGCTACATACCCTCCAAAATGTCTCTGATGAAAACGGGGACATTCTAGTCTACATCAGGAAACTTCTCCCATGTTCTCCAGACCTACCTCACAGGATTGTTGTAAAGCAAAAATGTGTGAGGGAAGGGATCATCTACAGTGGTACCTCAGGTTACATACGCTTCAGGTTACAGACTCCGCTAACCCATAAATAGTTCTTCAGGTTAAGAACTTTGCTTCAGGATGAGAACAGAAATCATGCTCCGGCGGCACGGCGGCAGCAGGAGGCCCCAATAGCTAAAGTGGTGCTTCACGTTAAGAACTGTTTCAGGTTAAGTACGGACCTCCGGAACGAATTAAGTACTTAACCCGAGGTACCACTGTACAACACTTTCCACAAAGAAATGGAATGAAACCAAATTGTAGCTCTAAGCTGCCTTGAGTCCCTGTCAGGAAAAAAAGGCATGATGAAGATGATGATGACGATGATGACAGAAGAAAGTGTAAGCATGCTCAGAAAAATACCAGAGAATAAATCCTATTGCATTCAGAGGGACTTAGTTCTGAGTAAAAATGCTTAGGATTCAAGTATAAGGCTACCCAGTCTTGATTAGTTACCTGGGAGTAAGCACTATTGAATACAGTGGGACTTACTTCTGAGTAGACAGTGTAAGGCTTCATTCACAAAAAAGGAATAAAGACTTCCCTCATTTCCTAAGGAATGGTTCGGACAAAAGCAAGTCGAGCCCCTGGATTCCTTTAACGGAATTCCCTGGCAGCAGCGATGGAGGGGCAGGCACAGCCAACCACTTCCCCTCCACAAAACATTGAACCAATGCCTAATCGCCAACCTTACAAAGTTGTGACAATTTGCTACATGGTAGGCAAATACCAAATGGCAACAGCCAATCAGTCAAATGGCAAAATTCCTACTGGGCCCCTACTGCAAGACAGACAACCCCTAGACAGGCATAGCAAGGCCAAAGAGCAGCCCTAAATATATTGATCTGATCACGTCGCAGAAAAGAGAAAGTTCCCAGCAACATGCAGCAGCTTAAATAGCCTTTTGGTAGCCAATAGATGACCCAACAGGCCAAATTTCTGCCCCAGCAACCGAGGGGCAACCAATGGGGTCTTGTGGCTATCCAAATGGTCCCGCCCCACAACAGGAAGGCAGTTTAGGTGATATCACCGCAACACATGCTCTCCATGATGGAGGACACAATTTGCCATTTTAAGTGGATCTTACTCCAGGGTAGAAGGCATAGAATTGTAGCTTTGCTCTCTGTACTAATTATTTTGTGTCTAATTTCACTTATTGATTACTTACCGGCAGCCTCATACCTAATGTTGCTCTGGAATGCTAATGAATAAACCACCGTGCCAAATTTGGTTACCATATCCTAAGATGCAAGGCAAACAAAGAGACAAAAAAACCTTCTCATATATATATGATATTGAATTTCCTGGAATGTCTTGCACCTTACATGTACTGAATTATCTAACTCTGTGTTTGCTTTCTCGTGCCAGAGGCAGACTTTGTAATCGAGTGATATGCCTATGAAAACTGTTGGATGTACAATAGCCAAAGAATATTAACGTTCATACACTGGCGGCCAGCTGGCAACGTAAGGGACTGAAGTGGTCCATGCTAATTTTAGCTGGCCTCTAGTGACCCTGTACCACTCAGTTTTAGAGTAAAAAATGTGCAGCGAACAAAATACAGAAAAGGTGAATGTTTCTAAATTTTAAAAAATACCATGCACTTTAAAGACCTAGGTTTTATTTAAAAGTACATGTCTGTATATGATGCTATGACTACAGGCATGTTTTTCATAGCTGGAAGCCTTCCTTGTCAGACAGCAGCAGCTTTTTTGTGGAAATTTATCATAATACACAAGCTCAGTCTCTGTAATGAAATATATTTTCTGTCCTGGACCACCGTCTAAAAAATAGTGTGTCACTTGACAATACAGAAGTTGACTTCTCCTTTTATACAAGTGGGAACTGCCAACTTCTATATTGTCCTGGGACAATATTTTTCCTACTTATGAACAGAGGAATTGGACTAGTACCATGTTGTAAAGGGAATTGGGGTTGCTCATGCATAAGTGGCCGCTGCTCTAGGCAACGTTGTCTGGCTAAACTTTTCCCTGGCTGGACAGCCCTTTCTCCGTGGCTGTGTCAGTCACTGGCAGAATCCGTCAGTGGGCGTTTCCTGAACTTCTTCCAGCATAAAAGCTCTTTGACACCAAGTCTCCGCCTAGCCTCCCTGCGCGGAAGTTTTCTGCGCAGAGTGGGCATGGCCAGCGGAGGTCCTGGGCTCTCCCCACTGGTCTCTGTGGAAGAGTCTTGGAGCCATCTCTCCAAAGTCCTTCCCTGCTCCCCTTTCTTCCTGGTGTAACGCTGATTTCCTTCCTCAGAGGAAGTGTTCCCTCTCTCCCTGCTGGGCCCTTCTCCTGCATCACTAGGGAGCCTCACCTCCACTCTGGACTCCGATGGCAGTTCCCTGACACATGTCAAATCATTGGTTCATCTAGTTCAGTTTTGGACAAAGGTGTCTCCTAGCCCGACTTGGAGATGCCAGGATACTAGAGACCCCTGCTATTCAGAGCTAAATGCTGGACTAGATTATGTTGCGACAAAGGTAGGCAGAAGGTAGACCATAGTCCATGGGCTGTTTCCAGTAGTGGTGGGGATACTATAACTCCCACTGTGGCAGCAAAGAATCAGATAAAAAAGAATTCTTACCAAGTTTGCTGTTGTTGTTTAGTCATTTAGTAGTGCCCGACTCTTCGTGACCCCATGGACCAGAAAACGCCAGGCACTCCTGTCTTCCACTGCCTCCCACAGTTTGGTCAAACTCATGCTGGTAGCTTTGAGAACACTGTCCAACCATCTCGTCCTCTGTCGTCCCCTTCTCCCTGTGCCCTCCATCTTTCCCAACATCAGGGTCTTTTCCAGGGAGTCTTCTCTGCTCATGAGGTGGCCAAAGTATTGGAGCCTCAGCTTCCTGATCTGTCCTTCCAGTGAGCACTCAGGGCGGATTTCCTTCAGAATGGAGAGGTTTGATCTTCTTGCAGTCCATGGGACTCTCAAGAGTCTCCTCCAGCACCATAATTCAAAAGCATCAATTCTTCGGTGATCAGCCTTCTTTATGGTCCAGCTCTCACTTCCATACATCACTACTGGGAAAACCATAGCTTTAACTATACGGACCTTTGTTGGCAAGGTGATGTCTCTGCTTTTTACCAAGTAGTTACTTCTTACCAAGTAGTTTATTCAATAATCACAGTGAGAGACAAAGGAATGCAGTCTCTCTCTAGATAATGGTATTGTTCCAAGTAAAGTCCCACCCCCTCAGTCTCTCCTATACTACGTCACCCCTGTGCCGGCTGATCTGTGCTTTCTGCCTCTGAGCTTTCTGTTCTACTACCCTCAATGCATACCTGGTCCTAGGAGAGGGGAGGTCAGAAATGGTTTCCAGAGACACTGAGTCTGTCAGCTGTCTCTCCCCTGATGCTTCTTCTTCCTGCTTCTTCCTCCAAATATTTCCCAGCTTTTCCCCTCTGCAACCTCTGAACTGTGACCTTCTGCAAACCGCTGTTCTAAATCTATACTGTCCTCCTCTTCTCGGGAAGGTGCAGGGGAGGGGGTTCCCACCATCCCTCCTCAGTCCAGTCTCTGACAAGTGGACTGCCTAAGAATGGCTGCTGATTGGATTCTTGGAACGAATGTTGAATGAAGTGAATGTTCATCTAATCCTCCTTATGCTCTGAAATAATAATGCATAATCAGGATTATGTAGATGAGATATATAAACTCCTCTTGAAAGAGCTTGTCACTCCTTTTTCCAGGAATACATTTTGAACTCTTGCTGTCTGCTATGTCCTATTGGCTGGGCCTGTAATCAAAACATTCCAGCTTACTACGTAAAAATCGGACCAGAGCATTACATCACTGTTTGTCCAAGAACTAGGGCCAAGGATACTACATAGATTCATTCCTATCACAGGACTGAATAAATGTGGTGAACTTGCAACTCTAAGGTCTAGGCAGCATTTTCCAAATTATTGTTGCGGCTTGGTGAAAAGCAGGAAAGTGCTATTCAATTTTCTTTTAATGAAAGCAAGAATAGTAAAAACTAATCGTGTACCATGAAGGTCTACAGTCTGCCAATGGACAAAACACAAAAAACAAATAGCTATTACTATATCATAGTTAGACACAGGTTCACTCTGCAATTTTTTTCAACTGTGGTGGGTTTCCAAAATAAGCAGTGTCTAGCCTATGACAGCATCCAGACCTATTTCATCTTAATATCAACACCTAAATCAGGGCCGGATTTAGGTTTGCTAAGGCCCTAAGCTACTCAAGGTAAAGGGGCCCTTTATATGTCCTGCTGTCCTTTGGCAACAACAAATTGTCGCTGTTTTTTGTGTTGAATATATGCTATATGGTAATTTATGGACCTAATAGTTATCTAAAGCCATCTGTACATAACAAAATATGTATTTTATCAAAGTAAAGGTAAAGGTAAAGGGACCCCTGACCATTAGGTCCAGTCGTGGCTGACTCTGGGTTTGCAGTGCTCATCTCGCTTTATTGGCCGAGGAAGCCAGCGTACAGCTTCCGGGTCATGTGGCCAGCATGACTAAGCCGCTTCTAGCGAACCAGAGCAGCGCACGGAAACGCCGTTTACCTTCCCGCCGGAGCGGTACCTATTTATCTACTAGCACTTTGAGGTGCTTTCGAACTGCTAGGTTGGCAGGAGCAGGGACCAAGCAGCGGGAGCTCACCCCGTTGCAGGGATTAGAACCGCCGACCTTCTGATCGGCAAGTCCTAGGTTCTGTGGTTTAATCCACAGCGCCACCCGCGTCCCATTTTATCAAAGTAATTGTATTCTATTTTTATCATTTTTTCAAATATAATTGTATTATATTTATAAATTTATAAATTTATAAATTTAATTGTATTATATTTTATCATTTTATCAAATTCAATTGTATTATATTTTTATCATTTTATCAAAGTAATTGTATTATATTTTTGAAATGTACATCCAGTTTTTTTCCCTTTAAATTTTTTGGGGCCCCCAAGAGAGTAGGGTCCTAAGCTATAGCTTGTTTAGCTTATACGTATATCCGGCACTGTCCTTTGCTGCACTTTAACAAAACAGGAAATTTTGAGCATGGATGTGAGGTGTATAGCTGTACATTCCCTTCACGGTAATAAAATTCTTTTTGCCAAGCACCTGTTTTAAAGCGCAAATGCAGAGTCACTGAGAAGGAGACAGTGATAGGGAAGTGTTTTATATGAAAGAAGCAGTCTGGAGGGCCATAGGCAAATTAATGTAACTGAAACCCATTTAATACAAAAAAGGTATTGTATGTATAATAATATCCAGAAGGAGGAAACATAAGCTAATACTAGTGTGTGCTAATGTAACTATGTAAGAATCCTTTGTAAGGGTGGGGAGAAGCATTATGTCATGTGAGGTCTCACGGCTCCTTGTGAGAACCAGGTTTAATTCCCAGCAGAATTACATTACAGGAGGGATATGGCATTGGAATCTTGGAGCCTCCCTGAATCAATTTTGGATCCCCACACAGCCTGTCAAAGCCCAGAACAGCTTACCTGGAGAAACAGAGCCACAACAATAGCCTCCTGACAACTGTCACTACTAAGAAAACAGTGAGGATGGAGCTGTGTGGATACACTCAAAAAAGCCATGGGCAAGGAGGGGATGTGATGGCGAAAGCAGGACCAGCAGAAACTCACAGCTCTCATTCTCTCCATACAAAGCCACTTCCATGATGACGAGGAGGTGGGGTTGGGGGCTTCACGCCCCTCCCCACACTCACGGGGGCTGGCTCCTAAAGGGAATCCCTTGCCACATCATACCTTGGGCCAGCCAATCGGCAGGCTCCGGGGGGGGGGGGGCTCAGCTATTTAGTTCCCCTGCAGCCGAGGCTCCTCCTCTTTCCTTCGCTGCAGCTGACCCGGTTTTTTCCCTCCCATCCCACCCTCTTTAGGCTAGGTTCTCTGACGTTGCTATGAACTACGGTTGGTGGCCGTCAAGGGGCCTGGTAGGAATTTTCCCAAATTGGCACCAGCCATTTGGTTTTCGCCTACCTTGTAGCAAACCGTCACAACTCTTCGGTATTGGCGGTTAGGCATTGCTGGGGGTTATAGTCCTATTGTTATGCAAATGAAGGGGAAGGAGTGCCATCACCTTCCCCCAAGCAAGGGTAGTCTGGTAAAGGGTTCCGGGGGCGTGGCTTTGTCCTAAGCCTAGGGAGGTGTGGGCCCACGGCACGCCCCCATGCGCTGATGCCGGGGAGAGGTCCTAGTTGACGTTCCTCAGCAGGACTCCTCCCACTGGTGTTCAACCCTTCCGGCCTTATAACTGGTTAGTTGTTAGGACCAATGCCTAAGCCAATACCGCTCAATTCCTGTAATCAATAAAGTTGTGGCCTAATTTGACCCATTAACCTGAATTCTTGTGTCCTGTGTGCAGATGGGGACATCCAGTTGTGACCTATATCTCCTTCATTTTTTATTTTATTTTATTTTTTTGATGAAAAAATTATTTATTGAAATTCACTAGTGTTATTACAAATTTAACTTCACACATACACATACATACCAAAAATATATATTCTTAAATTAATTTAACATAAAATGTTAATTTAACCTTCTAATTCCGCTTAGATATCCGCTAAGCTAAAATCATATGATGTTACATAAAATAAAGTAAAAAAACAACAAACTAAAGTAAAAAAAATAGTCTTCCCATCATTTCCCCATATAGTTGACATTTGTGATTTTGAATGTACTTATAATTATTACCTTACATTTAATATACTTTCTAATACTTTCTTACAACCTAGCGTACCGATTTTCCTTTATTTCTTAATATTTTATGTACACAAGGGTCATTCAAACACTACCATAGATAATATGTCGCTGTTATTTTTTTGTATCTCTTAAACATTTCCCATTTTTGAGTGTTACCTCTTAACCTGTTTGTTAATCGAGCCATTTCCACATAGTCTAATAATTTATTTTGCCATGCTGTTAGCGTTGGTAGCTTTTCCCCTTTCCAATTAGATGCTATTAATAGATGGGCAGCCACTGTTGCATATAAAAAGATTTCTCTTATATTTTTTGGAATGTCTCTACCTAAGATTCCCAACAGAATAGCTTCTGGTTTCTTTAAGAATGTTAATTTCAACATGTTTTTCATCATAAACAATATTCCAAAAATCTGCATGTCCACCTCATATGATAAAAATCACCTATTTTTTCTCCACACTTCCAACACTTATTCGAACTATTTTTATACATCTTGGAGATTTTTGATGGTGTAAGATGGTGTAAGGACGCGGGTGGCGCTGTGGGTAAACCACAATCAGAAGGTCGGTGGTTCGAATCCCCACGACGGGGTGTTTGGTCCCAGCTCCTGCCCACCTAGCAGTTCGAAAGCACGTCAAGTGCAAGTAGATAAATAGGTACCGCTCCTGTGGGAAGGTAAACCGCATTTCTGTGCGCTGCTCTGGTTTGCCAGAAGCAGCTTGGTCATGCTGGCCACATGACCTGGAAGCTGTACGCCAGCTCCCTCAGCCAATAAAGCAAGATGAGCGTCGCAACCCCAGAGTCAGCCACGACTGGACCTAATGGTCAGGGGTCCCTTTACCTTTACCTTTAAGATGGTGTAAGATGACCTATATCTCCTTCA
Organism: Podarcis gaigeae; assembly: GCF_964106915.1. Lineage (NCBI taxonomy): Eukaryota > Metazoa > Chordata > Lepidosauria > Squamata > Lacertidae > Podarcis > Podarcis gaigeae. The sequence continues at coordinate 6,774,413 of NC_139681.1, forward strand.
TGCTGCATCTCTCAGTTCCTTGCTGTACTTTGTTCACAGAACCACCAACCCACAGAAACAGCTTTTGGGGAGGGCAAAAGGGGCTTAGTGGGTGGGTGAGGCTGGCAAAAATCAGGAGCTCGGTGTGATTGGAATCACTTTCTGCTAAAGCAAAGCCACTATTGGACACATTTAGTACTGTCAAAAAACCCACTCTCCAGTTTCTTGAACTTTTATGCCCCCTGAGACAGAGGCTTCCATTTTTCTGTCTCTTTCTCAAGCTACTTGGTACTTTATTTAGAATTTCTCATTAAAATAGATCACTTTAAAAACAACAACAGGCAGGCAGATTACAGTCCTCCTTGTGCTTACATGAAGGCTCAGCTGAAAAAGTCATGGGGTTTAAAGGAACAGAGGCACCCAAGGAGGCTGCAGGGTACAGACCACTGGAGAGCTGGTTTGTGGAATGAAGAGAAGGGTGAGCGATGGATAAATCTCTCAGTTTTGATTCCTCTCAATTGTTCATTTTTCCAGTCTTCAGGTAATTTCTCCACATTTCCACAGCAGTATTTTTTTTTTAAGTCCACATGAACATTTATCATAATTTTAATGCAAATTTTTCTCAGTAAGCACATTTTTGCAATTTCCCCCAATATAATGCATTTTTGTATCTTATGTTCACAATTATATGACTTTTGCGGACCCTACACCCCATCATCATATGAATTATTGCACAAATTTATTGGCTGGAAAACTACACTACTGCACACTGCACTACTGCACACTGCACATTTCCGAAAAGTGTTTTGGTTCTTTTATTGTCTGGAAAGTGCAGTTTCCCCTTTAAATTTGAACTGATTTAATGCCCTGCCATTCCTAGAAAAGACATTGAAACATCTTTCAACCACCACAAAAGTAAGCTGTTCCCATAAAACTCCTGAACCCAGGAATCTCACCCAAATATTCTCATTAACTACTGGAGAGTGGTTAAATTAAAAAATAAAAATAAGAAACAGCAGAATTTTTCACTGCAGGACTAGATATGACTATATGTTTCTGCTGAAATGCTTAGGGCATTCCACAATTTAAAATAGCTTAGAGCTTACAGTCTAAGAGACATGATATAAAAGGGAAAGGGAAAGGGAGGGAAGAGGAAAAATGCATATTTTTTTTATAATGGAGGTCAATGGATAACAGGTGGCTTCTAGTGGAAAATTAGTGAATGCTTATTCCCAACCATAAATATAGGTATAGAAGACGGTTTTATTTGTAAGGGATAACTGGTGAACAGGAGAGGACTGCTTATTATCCCTTCTCTGCATGCTCTCCTTTTTAACCCCTTTTAATGCATTTTCCACAGCCAAGATTAGAAACAAGTCCATGGGGGGGGGGGGACAGTTGGAGTGGGAAGTTTTTGCATTATTGAACTGCGGACTTTGGCATTTCCGACTGTCTGTCTACTCTCCCTTGCACATTCCTCCCCTTTCAACCATAGAATTGCTTTTGGGAATATCCAGGATTTCAGAAGCAAGGGTGCTGTTGAATGTGTTCATTACCTCCTCATAAAAGAGTGTAAAACCTGGTTCTACAGAGTTAATTCATAGAATCATAGAATCGTAGAGCTGGAAGAGGCCCAATGGGTTGTTTAGTCTAACTCCCTGCAATGCAGGAATCTCAGCTAAAGCTAAATTTATTATTGGCTTATGTCTTTCTAATCAACCTGTATCCCTGATCCAGTTTAAGTGTGTGCCAACCTAAAGGCTATACATAAAGTAGAGGTAAAGGTAAAGGACCCCTGGATGGTTAAGTCCAGTCAAAGGTGACTGTAGGAGGCAGGGCTTATCACACTTTTCAGGATGAGAGAGCCGGCATTTGTCCGAAGACAGCTTTGGGTGTCAAGGTCCTCCAATCCAATTCACACTTCACACATAATTTTTGTTCAAGGTTTTTGGCATAATTTTGGCCACAACTTTGTTAAAATACATAAATGTGAGTGGTTGCTTAGGCAATGGTTATGACTATCTGTCCCCACGCCCAGGGACAGAACTGACTTCCAGATTCCAGCGAAAGCCAGTAAGGGAAAACAATATTGAGGAGAGCGTGGGGCCGGGCACCATGCTTGCACGGCCCTAAGCCCCTTCAGGGGTACTTGCACGGCCCTAAGCCCCTTCAGGGGTACGGACAAAAGAATGGCGAGCCCCTGGATTCTTTTAACGGAATTCCCTTTTTGCAGCAGCATTGGAGGGGCAGGCACCGCCAATCCTTACCCCTCCATCAACTAATTTTTAACCAATGCCTAACCGCAACCTTACAAGTTGTGACGATTTGCTACGCAGTAGGCAAAAACCAAATGGCACCAGCCAATGAGCCAAATGGACAAAATTCCTACCAGGCCCCTGACCCAAGAGCAGGCGACCCCATGACAGGCATAGCAAGGTCAACCAAGATCCTTAAAATTAGGGAGGGTGGGAGGGTGATCCGATGCACACAGCAAAAGTGCCCAGTCAGAGCTGCGTGACTTCATTTTATAACCTTTGGTCCAACCCCTAAATGGCAACACCAAAATTTGCCCAACAACCCAACCGCCCAATCACTGCAGATGGTCATCCAGACTAACTCACCCAGCAACAGAGGGCTGTCCTGCCAGACCCCACCGCAACATGTGCTCTCTATGAATGAGAACACGCTTTCTGGATCATGTGGCCAGCATGACTAAAGCTCTTCTGTGACGAGTGCCAGAGTGCATGGAAACGCCGTTTACCTTCCACCCACAGGAGTACCTGTTTATCTGCTTGCAATGGTGTTCTTTTGAACTGCTAGGTTGGCAGGAGCTGGGACAGAGCAACAGGAGCTCACCCCATCGTGGGGATTCGAACCGCTGACCTTCTGATCGGCAACCCAAGAGGCTCAGTGGTTTAGACCACAGCGCCACCCGCTCCCCACTATAGAGTAGAACTGTCCTCCACTACATGTCCAGCCCACCAAAGTTTTAATAAAGAACCAGGACTTACCATTTTCTGCCTATTGTGTGTGGAGCACCTGTGAGGCAATGCCAGATGTACCATCCATTAGGTGCTCAAGGCCTTGTAGTGCCAGCACTATTGTCACACCAAAACAAGTGTAACACGCTGATTTACTGAGAGAAAGAAAGGTTTTCTAGCATTGCATCTGCTGCTGGCTTGGCTGTGAAGTATTTCACAGACAACTTAATCTGGAAATTCCCCATGTTGTTCAGCCAATAGCACGTCAATTTTGTGACATCCTAGAGTTTATTAAGCTGCATGATGAGGCTTTGCAGAATCTGGTCATATATAATTTCCCAAATATTTCAGTTTTCAAGGCCTTGGAATGAAATAAACAAAAGAACCCAAACCCCGCTTTCCCTAGAAGTAGTCCTAATGCAAAGACTGCTTTCTTGCCAGGAGACACTGAAATACGGCAAATGTCCCAAATATTTGTAGTGTGTTGAAATATACATATATATATAGTGACTCTGGTTATAATAAAGTTGGTCTGTCCAAAAAGAAATGAAAGAAAAATCATATTCACTATCAAAGGGTTTCCACTTAACCTCAGATATAAATTATGAAATCCCAGAGAGATTTTTCAGATCAAAGCAACTCTGTACTTCCATTATGTTGCCACTTTTGCAAGGGAAAGAAATTGCCAAAAGCCTTGTAAGACCTTCCAAAAATATACGATATTTTAGAATAATTCCAGCTTCCCGCTCCACATCCCCTTCTTGGTTTTTGTCTGGCTTCCACACTGTCCTCTAATGCATTACACCCAACTACAGACGTTGTGTTTCCAATACAAATACTTGAAGGTGCGTTTAGAGGGCTTTCCATGCAAAGCCAGGACATTTCATTGGAACTCACTACCGGGAGACGAACGGCCTTTTCAGCTTAATTTTAAAAATGTACTTTCTTGCAATTACAAATGTGATAGTTTCCATATGCTTGAAAGAAACATGTGTTGCTATTTAAAAGCACATTTACAGAAACCTAAGATGATCTAACAATTACATTGATAAAGAATGATGGGCTTGGTTAATGTCTTAGTCTGGAATCACCATGGACTTGTTGATGGGCCAGGATATACCAGTGGTGTACACACATACACACACACTACTTTATTCGGCATGGAATAAAGATTAGTTTAATCACATGCATTGCCATACAGAATCAGACAAATGATTCCTTCAGCACAGCATCCTGTCTGCAATGGCGATTCAGAGCTTAGGTACTACCAAGGGGAGACAGAAGGAATCCTGCATCAAATTCGTTGAAAAATACTGCGTGCTTCTATCACCGCTGTTCATTATTCTCAGTAGCATCAAAAAGCACTTCCCCTCTAAGACCCTTGGTGAATATATGGGAAACAGTCATCTGTTATAAGCACTGCCCCCATTCAGAAATGACTTGCATAAATGATGCTGTGATCTAGCCAACTATGTCTGGCTGAATAGTGTTACATATTTATTCTAAGGTTAACATTCACTACATAATACTTCGTTGGCTGGACTCTCCAATACTAGCATCACACTTAGTCGGCTTCCGATGCTTTCAAAGATGCCATTATGTAGCCTAATCTGGCGAGATCCCACTAAGAGATCAACCCATTCACCTTGTGATCCCTGAGTGTTTGGTATTGCCAATGTGGCTAATGCAGGAAGAAGTTTTAGGGGAATTGTACTCAAGCAGCAAATAGCAACAGCAGTGGCAGTGAACACGACTACTGAATAAATATTCTCACCACTAGAATTTATTTTATACTATAAATCCTTTCATGCAGCTCAACACAAAATTCTGAAGTGAACTAAAACAAACTGCCTCTCCCTTGATCTGAGATATGCTATTTATAGCACAGATGAGGAACCCAGCCAGGTGTGGTTGGACTTCCATCATCCCTGACTATGCCAACTGGGGCTCAACAACTGGAGTCCAACAACATCTGGAGGGCCACAAGTTCTCCATCCCTGATCACTTATGAGTTTCAAAATAAATTTCAGAGGAATTTGGAGTTCCTCTCATAATTATCAGAATTCACCCAGTTAGAAACACAGTACTTTCATTTTTATTCAGCAATGCAAAACAAACAATGTGTATAACAAATATTGTATGTGGTCATTCCAGAGAGTTTGCATATAAGAGAAAAAGGTTCAAATCCCAGTCGTATCCCAAATATAGAAATCCAGGGGATTCACTTGGCACCTTCATTATGCACCTTTAGGCACCAAGTAAAAACGTTTGGCCGATTGACATCCTTTAAATGTGTTTTTGGGGGGAGGTGGTTACTTGTTTGATTTGTTCTTGTTCTTGTTTTTATTATGTATTTTGTGTTTTTATTATCTTGTATTCTTATCTTCTGAGCTGCCCTGAGATCTACAGATGAAGGGCAGTATGCAAATTTAATAAATAATAATAGTAATAATAGTGACGAGGGTGGCGCTGTGGAGCCTAGGACTTGGTGATCAGAAGGTCGGCGGTTCAGATCCCTGCGACGGGGTGAGCCCCTGCTCCTGCCAACCTAGCAGTTTGAAAGCACACCAGTGCAAGTAGATAAATTAGTACCGCTCCGGCGGGAAGGTAAACAGCGTTTCCATGTGTTGTTCTGGTTCACCAGAAGCGGCTTAGTCATGCTTGCCACATGACCCGGAAGCTGTACGCCGGCTCCCTCGGCCAGTAAAGCAAGATGAACGCCGCAACTGACTGGACCTAATGGTCAGGGGTCCCTTTACCTTTACTTTAAAAGTAATAATAGCAACCACAGACTCATATTGTGTTAGGGAATTCTCTCATTCGATTTTGCGCTTCAGATGACCATGTTGCTGCGTCTCCATTATAACTATGAGCTTGTCCAGGTTGTGTGAGCTCAAAGAAATTGCATGTTCCATTTAAACATGGCAAATGGTTTCTCAATCCGTCCAGGTCCTGTTATTCGATGTAGGACATTAGAAATATGAACCGTATTTGCTATTGTTTTTTCAATCTGAAAACATGTAAATAATTACATTATTTTTTGAATTGTTTTTGATGCCTCCCTTCCATTGAAATTTATTGAAATTAATTACTTACATAATAAATTACATTAGTTTTGATGATAGAGGATAGGGAGACAAACAACATAGGCTTTAGCAGAAGTCAAACCGTAGCAGAATGGAGACGCAGACTGAGGTGAGAGAAGAATGAGATGGAAATTGCTTCCTCCTCACATGCCTACCTGAGAGCAGCTTTGAAACTGTTATCCGTGTGGGGGACAGAAAGTGGGAGCATCTTCTTCCACACCTATCTCTGCTCCACAAGCTCCCCCCCCCAAAAAAAAAGACCACTGTGTCCTTGCTTAGAAAGGAGATTTAATTGACTATTATTGAGAGTTTACACATTTCCGAGGCAGAAAATGCAAACAGGTTGTCTTTCATAGAATCATAGAGTTGGAAGAGACCACAAGGGCCAACCCCCTGCCAAGCAGGAAACACCACCAGAGCACTCCTGACATATGGTTGTCAAGCCATATGGTTGTCAAGAAGGAGACTCCACCACACACCTTGGCAGCAAATTCCACTGTCGAACAGCTCTTACTGTCAGGAAGTTCTTCCTAATGTTTAGGTGGAATCTTCTTTCTTGTAGTTTGGATCCATTGCTCCATGTCCACTTCTCTGGAGCAGCAGAAAACAACCTTTCTCCCTCCTCTATGTGACATCCTTTTCTATATTTGAACATGGCTATCATATCACCCCTTAACCTCCTCTTCTCCAGGCTAAACATGCCCAGCTCCCTTAACCGTTCCTCATAAGGCATCTTTGCCTCTTCTCCTTCTACTTCTCCTCTTTCTCCTCTTCCTCCTCAGTGGCAACATGAATCAGTGTCTCTGTAAAACTGTTATGACAGCAAACCTTTTTAAAGGGATTCTGTTTTTTTCTTTGGGAGGGGGGTTGTCTGTAAAACTTGGATCTGGATTTCAAATACTTCGATGTTTATGGAGTGTTGAAGCCAGTTCATCCAGCCAACTTAAAATGAGGATTTGCTGGCAAGAATATTTCAGTTTGGGTTAGCATTCCAGGACATGTGGGTCTAGAGCAGGGTTAGTTCAGGTCAGCAGCTGACCTGTTGACAAGTTGAAAAGCCTTTGGCTGCTTCCCTTGATAAGAAAAATGCCTACAACATACAGTCTTTTTGCTTATCATTAACTGAATAAAATGAGGCACATCAGCTGTTTTTGGGTTATCCCATTGGTATGACATATAATAAAGGGGAAGCTTCAACTAAACCCATGTTCCATCTTTAAATACTCATTGTTAATATATGAATTATATATTATATATTATATATATTCATATAATACTCATATATTAACAATGAGTATTCATATAATACTCATTGTTAATATATGAATCAGAATCAAAAAGGTCGAAGTACCTGAAATAATAATCAAAGAGCATTTTAAAAGTTCAAAGGTATTAAAAAATCTTGGAAGATATTTCTTTCTTTTAAATTTTCACCTGGCACAAAAAAAAGAGATAAACCTTTCTCCTGGGCCATGTCCAGAAAATGGTCTTGGGGGATGAGTGTTCAGATTCCTGGGCTATCTCTTGTGGAGTGCCTCAGGGCTCCATCCTCTCCCCCATGCTTTTCAACATCTACTATATGAAGCATCTGGGAGAGATCATCAGGGGGGTTGAGCTGGATGTTCATCAGTATGCAGATGATACCCAGCTCTACCTCTCCTTCAAATTGGAACCAGTGAAGGCAGTGAAGGTCCTGTGTGAGTGTCTGGAGGATGGATGGCAGCTAACAGATTGCGCTTGAATCCTGACAAGACATAAAGACTCTCTTCCTGCAAAAGAGGGGAGTGGTTGTGGGCAGGAGCCGGTCTCCGCCTCAAGCAGGGGGCATTAGCCCCCTGCCTTCCACTCACCTGGCTGGCACCACGCCCACGAGCAGGCACCCAACTAGGTGCCTTCGAGGGGGCGTGGATGACAGCGTAAATCACTCCTGTGCCAGCCACGCGGCCTCATTCTTCGTCGTCCCGTCACGAGTCACCCACCCTCCACTCTCTTAGAGCTCAGGGTCTCAGGTTTCTTTTGGCCTTGCTATGGACCTTAGGTTGGTTGCCCTGGTTGTCCGGGGGGGCTGGTAGGAATTTTTCCATTTGGCATTAGGCTTTGTGGTTTTAAAGTGTTGTGGTGTGTGGAAGGGCTAGGTGTGGCCATCGCCTACGCCTTCAATTTTGGGTATTCCTTTAAAGGAATCCGGCGATCGTGTACTCTGTCTGATGCCTGCGTGGCGGGGGGCCAGGGCACGACCCTCGGTGACATCAGGGGAGAGGTTATTGTTGGATTAGCATCAACAGGCTCCACCTACTGGTGAATAAACCCCCTTCAGGCTCACCCCTCTCCGAGTGGGTGGAGTCAACTGACGTAATCCAATGCCTAAGACAATACCTTTTCACTTGCTGTAATCAATAAAGTTGTGGCCTTTTCTTGCCTATTAACCTTATATCACGTGTCCGTGTGTTTTCATTCCACTATGCGGGGATCGGGTCCTCGAACCACAAGTACTGTTCTGGGGGGGACAGGGGGTAGGCAGGTGTGATAACTGTGCCCCTGAATGACCAGGTGCACATCCTGGGAGTCATTTTGGATTCAGGTCCACTCTGAGTCCACAACAGCTGTGTACCAGCTCTATCTGGTACACAGGCTGAGACCCTACCTCCCCTCAGGCTGCCTCGCCAGAATGGTGCATGCTCTGGTTATCTCCCGCTTGGACTACTGCAATGCACTCTACATGGGGCTACCTTTGAAGGTGATCTGGAAACTACAACTAATCCAGAATGTGGTAGCTAGACTGATGACTGGGAGTGGCCACTGGGACCAGTCCTAAAGGCTCCCAATGCGTTTCCAAGCACAATTCAAAGTGTTGGTGCTGATCTTTAAAGCCCTAAACGGCCTCAGCTCAGTATACCTGAAGGAGCATCTCCACCCCCATCGCTCAGCCCAGACACTGAGGTCCTCCTCTGAGGGTCTTCTGCCGGTTCCCTCACTGCAAGAAGTGAAGTTACAGGGAACCAGACAGAGGGCTTTCTCAGTAGTGGCACCCACCCTGTGGAACACCCTCCCACCAGATGTCAAAGAGAAAAATAACTACCAAACTTTTAGAAGACATCTGAAGGCAGCCCTGTTTAGGGAAGCTTTTAATGTTTAATAGGTTATTGTATTTTAGTGTTTTATTGGAAGCCGCCCAGAGTGGCTGGGGAAACCCAGCCAGATGAGTGGGAATGATAAAGCGTGTTCTCCTTCATGGAGAGCACATGTTGCGGTGGGGTCTGCTGAGCCACCCCTCTGTTACCAGGCAGGGTCTCTAAAGATGGCCTGGGGCAGTGATTGGTTCACTGGGTTGCTGGGGTAAAAGTTATGTTGCAATTTTGGTGGGATCACCCGCCCACCCGCCCTTGAGTAAGGGGCTGTTGCATTGACCTTGCTATGCCTGTCATGGGGTCGTCTGCCATTGGGGCAGGGGCCTGGTAGGAATTTTGTCCATCTGGCTGATTGGCTGGGCCATTTGTTTTTTGCCTACTGCGTCGCAAATCGTCACAACTTGTAAGGTTGCGGTTAGGCATTGGTTATAAATTGGTGGAGGAGGGGTTAGGATAGGCTGGGCCTGCCCCTCCATGGTTGCTGCGGAAAGGGAATTCCGTTAAAGGAATCCTGGGGCTTGCCATCTTTTCGTCCAATCCCTGGAATGGGACTAGGGCCGGCAAGCCTTCGGGGAGCATGCGGATGAGAATTGAGGGTCTGTGACTCAGCTCCATTTCTCCCCGACTTGCTTTCCCCCGCACTGTCTTTCGGTGGTGCCCGGAAGTCAGTTCTGTCCCCAGGCGGGGCGAAAGATAGTCTTAACCAATGCCTAAGCAACCACTCACGGTTTTGTATTTAAATAAAGTTGTGGCCAAAATTATGCCAAAAACCTTAAACAAAAATTAAGTGTGCATTGTGAGTTATTTGGGGGGTGGCTTGGGGACCTCGACACGCAACCACAACAACAACAGGATACATAGGTTTGCAGCCTAAAGTAGATGTCAGACAAACCTATCTCGGCAGACCATTGCATCAAGTGGGGGGGTCATTGCATGGGTATAGCCAAGGGGGGCAGGGGGCAGCTGCCTCCCCCTAAATCAAGTAAATCAATAAAAATACTTAACTGCCCCCTAACATAAAGCCTGCACCCCATAAGAAATATCCTGGCTACGCCCACTGCAAAAAGACTCTTTCCCTCATAGTCACTTAAAGTTTTGCCCTCAAATGAATACATCTGCATAGCATTGCTTCCTTACTTGAGCAGAACTGATTGCTGGATGACAGATTTGTCCTGAAAACCTATCAGTAGCGTCTTTGCACTGCTGACTTTGACCTAAGCATTACTGAAAAGGTAAACCGGTACCAATTTAGACTGCAGGTGAGGATTCACATAACTGACAGTTCCTCCATACAAAAGAATGGATAAACGCTAGCTTAAAAGTCTCATTTTCAAATGTGTTTTTTTTAACTATTACTACTCCTACAATTGAGAATTCAAGTCTCCACCTGCAGTCTGCAGAGGTACTGCCCTGCCTCACGCCTTATGGGCTTTTGAGGTGATGTAGGTCAGTATTTCTATTTAATTTGCTAGTGCTGCAAGGCTCAACAGGACTTTCAGAGGATCGTTCAGAGCATCCTGGCTTAAATTTCCATAAACAAGCTGCCCATTTAAAAAAGAATGAGTATGTAGTCACTTAGCCAGTCTTAATCCTTTTAAATTACAATAATTTTTCACAGGAAAGTACCGTAAACAATTGTTTAAAGCTTAACTTGGTGGGCTTGCTGGAAGTAGGTATTCTCTGCTTTTTCTCCCTGAAGCAGAGATCCCAACTCTGCCTTCTACGAAGGATCAATACTTCAAAGGGCTCTGATGGGATTCTTGCAGGTCCTTTCTTGTGTGGTATTATGATTTGCATCTATGTTATGTCAAAGAATAAGTGTGCATTTGAAACTTGTGTAAACATCAGGGCCCATAGGAATTCCGAAGTGCTTCATTGTCGGCAAAACAGTGTATAAAGATTGTTTACTTGTAATGTCAAAATGGGCCTTTGGGCATTGATCCAGCCCATCAGAGTGATGTTTTTGTTAGGAATGGGAAGAAGAGATAGTGGCGATTTAAACATCTAAGGACTTTTTCAATTAATGTAATACCAGTTGGGCCATGATGATTCATGCATTGATTCCCCAGCTGGGAATCACAGGTGATCTGATCGTCTTGTGTTAAAAGACAAAGCTCTTCTTCTCAATGTCCCTGACTTCTCAGATCACGATTTGGGAGCTAGCTTAAATATTTATTTCTACAGGAGTTGGGTATGATACTGGTATACATTCACCATAGCCATAAACTTTCCAATTCCTCTCAGCCTCCTGGTTGTGGCCTGTAATATGCGTCTCTTCTGATGAAGGGAGCCCCCCCCCCCAATGCCCTTTTGCACATGGATCCCGCCCCCAAATAGTTTCCCTCACCTCTCCTCAGGCTTATACCCAGACATAGTCTTGCTCCAGCCAATCCCCTGATCAATATTAAACTATGCACATGAGTGAACAGTTTAAATGCCCCGTGAAATGGCTCCTCAGGCACATTTGTATAGGATTATGCCCACATGCAGTGTACTACAATGAAACCTGGTATTTGCGGGGCAAGGAAGCAACAAGGTACAGGGTTGTCATTACAGAGGTAATGTGGAAACAAGCCAGAGTTAGAAAACTTAAAGAGGAGGAGGAGGAGAAGGAGAAGAAGGAAGAAGGAAGAAAAAGAAAGGAAGAAAGAGAGAGAGAGAGAGAGAGAGAGAGAGAGAGAGAGATGGGAAGGAGTTAAGTATTAAATCAGGGATCAGCAAACTTTTTCAGCAGGGGGCCGGTCCACCATCCCTCAGACCTTATGGAGGGCTGGACTATATTTTGGAAAGAAAAAAAAGAATGAATTCCTATGCCCCCAAAATAACCCAGAGATGCATTTTAAATAAACGGGCACATTCTACTCATGTAAAAACACCAGCCAGACCCCCAAAATAACCCAGAGATGCATTTTAAATAAAAGGACACATTCTACTCATGTAAAAACACACTGATTCCCGGACCGTCCATGGGCCATATTTAGAAGGCGATTGGGCCGGATCCAGCCCCCGGGCCTTAGTTTGCCTACCCATGTATTAAATCAACAGAGCAGATATTGTTCAGCTCCCAACCTTCCTGACCATTAGCCACATTAGGTGGGGCAGATGAGAGTTCGAGTCCAAAAACATCTGCAGGGCCTTGGCTTCTCCATCCCTGCTATAAGACCAGGTAGACCAAGCAAGATGCAGCAGCATGCAAATGATGTAGGAACGTACTGAGGAATGTTAAGATCTCCAGATTTGACAATAGGAGGGCAATAAGCACCAGATAGGGGTGAGAAGAGATGAACCAGGTTATAAAATGCATTTAGCTTGCATTAGCTTGGGATGCATGTGGCGCGGTGGGTCAAACCACAGAGCCTAGGGCTTGCCAATCAGAAGGCTGGCGGTTCGAATCCCCGCAATGGGGTGAGCTCCCGTTGCTCGGTCGCAGCTCCTGCCAACCTAGCAGTTCGAAAGCACCTCAAAGCGCAAGTAGATAAATAGGTACCACTCCGGCGGGAAGGTAAACAGTGTTTCCGTGCGCTGCTCTGGTTCGCCAGAAGCGGCTTAGCCATGCTGGCCACATGACCCAGAAGCTGTACACCGGCTCCCTCGGCCAATAAAGCGAGATGAGCGCCGCAACCCCAGAGTCGGTCACGACTGGACCTGATGGTCAGGGGTCCCTTTACCTTTTCCTTTACCTTTACCATTACCTAGCTTGCATGAAGCAGTATATGAACTGCTTAGGGAGTTAGGAGGCAAGAAAGGAAACAGAATGGGAGAAGGGAAAGAGAATAGAGGACACATATTACCTCTTCCAAAGTGAAGTGGGGTAGGAGGGGGTCTGCTGTGAGCCAGGAATTGACTTCTGATGGCTGAACACACTACAGCTTGTGACCTATAAGTTTCCCAAGCCTTAAGGATTCTGAACTGGTGGTGACTGACCAGGGCACAGCTCGCAGTGGAGGCTGATGCCTGATGGGACCAATAGGGGAGAAAGCAGGGAGGCCAACAATAGGTGCAGCCAAATCAGAGGGCTAGTAGAACTAGAGCCAATAATAAATAGGTAGAGCAAACCAATTCAGGTTTTCTTCTCATTCTTCTTCCGGCTGTGTTCTACAAAGGCAGCAGGGAGAGCAAGGAGGAGAAGGAGGATTTCTGCGACATCCCCACTTGGCTGATTGTAAGGAGGTAAGGCAGGTGGGAGCCCAACTCACCCAATGCTATTTTTCTAGGAAAACTCACCATGGACACCTCCCTTGTTCTCTTATAATGGCAATGGTGCCCACATGAGAGGTTCCAGAACTGAGTTTCAGTGAGTTCCGGCTGGAAAAAAGCCCTTCATTCACCCTATTGGACCAGTCTCAATTTAAAAACTGGCCTAGTGTGCAGCAGCAGTGACTATTATTATGGTATGGGATTGCCCACTTCCCAAACACATAAAATGAAGTTTGAAATGGAGCTTATTGTGAGATATTTATGAAAATCTACTCAGATGCTCTCTTTAAAAAAAAAAATCTTAATAAATGATACAGAAAATAAAAATAAAATAAACAAACAAATATTGATACAAAAAAAGAAAATAATAATATACCCCCTACACTACAAACATAGACTCTACAAGTTCCCTCCACCATGACTTGACTTCCTTTGGTTCAAATTTGAATATTGTCATTGCATTCTTTGGATAATACATCTCTTATAACTCTTTCTAATTATTGTTCTCACTTATACTTTACATACTTAATCCATGCATATCAAGATATTCTTCTTACAGCAGTGTTTTTCCATATACTCCTCAGAACATTGCCATTCTAATCTTAATTTTTGATTTGCCTGAAGCCTTATGGCTGCTGTTAACTTTGCTAATTCTATAAATTCGCTTAATTTTCATATCCAATCATCTTTCGTGGGTATCGTCTCACCTTTCCATTTACTAGCGAGAATTATTCTGGCGGCTGCCGTGGCGTATAGAAATTTTTTTTCCTTTTCCTGTGGGATGTCCTTCCCTAATAAACCTAATCTGCTTTCTTTTCTTCTCAGATGCTGCTACAATTAAGGAGCACTTGTTGGATTTCATTTGAAATGACTGGATGGGTGGCAGGAAAACCTGAAGCAGATGCTGTTTTGAAACTGGTAAGGTAAACGGAAAACGCTGGCTAACTCTACATAATTTCCAACACCTTGGCACTTGAGGTTTTTCACACTCAAAAGGGATTTAGTGCTTAATTTATGCTGCTATTAATTGTGTGAGGTCTGATAATGAGCCAAAATGTGGTGTGGATCCAGGCTGTTGCAATGAGGGGGCATTTCAACAGTGTTTGGGTCCCAGCAAAGATTACCTCTCAGTGTGGATTTGTGCAAAGATTGTTGGCCAAAGTATATATTTGTGTAGGACTGATACTGGGAAAACAAGGAAGCTCCTTTCTGGAAATGTTTTAATTTCTGCATATGTTTGGCATCGATTATTTCTTACCTTCTTCATCCCCTTGGACTTATCAGAGCAAAGAATCTAGGAACTTGCCATGAAAACAACTCAAACATATTTTAATCCTCAAATGTGCAAATTTTGGAAGAAACATGTGTCAATAACTTTCAGATTATGCTCAGTAAGCATCTTCTTTATGAGTGATTGCTTTAAGGTGGGAGGTTTCATTTGAGCATAAAAAGGCAAAATACAGGCTGAAGAATACACTGAATACAGTGCCATTTTGAGGGGAATTAAACCTAATTCACATGTTCTGATCGTAGCATAGTTTTGTTTCGTTCTAAATAATTTTTATTTAGATTTTAGTATAGTTACTGCCCCCAAATTGCCTCCTGATGGAAGGAGGGATGGTTTGGGGTGGTATAACTTTGATAAATCCCTTTTCCATGTGGATCCACCAGAATGCATGGGGGAAAAACCCAGACTTCTATGAGAAGAAGCATAAATCCTTTAGAGCATGTCTTACTCTATCATCACTCAAATACAAATGAGGGCTTATGGGATGGAGGGGGGGGTGCCTAATTGATTTTTATTCCAGTTGGCTGCTTGGGTTAGAGAAGTCATAGCCAAGAGTCAAAGCAAACATTTCCATTGGAGGTTGTGTGTTGTTGTTGTTTTAAACTTCTTTAAAAGTTCTTGACGCCTTGGATGACGACAAGCTGACATATTTGGCACTCCTCAAAATTGTCAGAGACACACATATATTTCCAGGACAGTATTGCCAAGGAACAGAATTAATGAAAGTATAACTATTGGTTACATACCAAACTGCAATGAAAAGGTTTTCTTTGTATTTTCTCAGTCACTTCCTGCAAATCTGAAAAGCGACAGGGCAGGAAAAGCACAACTTTCTTGGCCGAGGTGCAACCATCTCAACAATCTGTAGGACCCCAGTGTGCCCATAATTACAGCAGCAACACACAAAAGCCTACAAGCCCCTAATCATGGGAACCTAATCTGTAATTAATCTGGGAGAGCTATATTTATGAATATTTGACTAACGAATCTGGTTTTCCTGGATTAACTACTTTCACCTGTCATGGGAAAGTCCCTTAGCACATTTTGACCTCAAATTTCTACAAATATTCATGGGCAGGGTGGGTTTTTAATTCCAGAATGAAACAAGAAATGACAGGTACAATTTAACATCTTCTTTCCTTTGATTTCCTGTGTGGTGAGTGTGTTGAGTGAGTTGCTACTGATTTTTCCTCAGGGCAAGTATACCATGGAAAGACTGTAGCCCCTTCACATGTGACCACATGGCAGTATTTTTCCAGGATTTCAGGAAAAATACTGCCAATCAATAGAAGCAATACTGCACAAGATGGACCCATGGTCTGCAGTTTCCTATGATCCTAAGAGCCAAAGGAGTAGAAGGCTGCATTAGAGAAGAGCCTTTGCCCACATTGTCTGTGCATTAGCATCAATATTTGAGCCTTTTCTGGATCCTGGAAGGATGAGGTCCATTTTGATCAGCTTTCAGGCCTGGGTTTGGAACAGAAATTGCTTTGGTTGCCCTGTGTGGTGTAGTGTTTAAGAGCAGTGGACTTGTAATCTGGTGAACTGGGTTCGATTCCCCACTCCTCCACATGCAGCTGCTGGGTGACCTTGGGCTAGTCATACTTCTCTGAAGTCTCTCAGCCTCACTCACCTCACAGGGTGTTTGTTGTGGGGGAGGAAGGGAAAGGAGATTGTTAGCTGCTTTGAGACACCTTAAAGGTCAAGGGTAAAGGGACCCCTGACCATTAGGTCCAGTCATGACCGACTCTGGGGTTGTGGCGCTCATCTCGCTTTATTGGCCGAGGGAGCCAGCGTACAGCTTCCGAGTCATGTGGCCAGCATGATTAAACCACTTCTGGTGAACCAGAGCAGCACACAGAAACTCCGTTTACCTTCTCGCCGGAGCGGTACCTATTTATCTACTTGCACTTTGACGTGCTTTCGAACTGCTAGGTTGGCAGGAGCAGGGACCGAGCAACAGGAGCTCACCCTGTCGCAGGGATTCGAACCGCCGACCTTCTGATCGGCAAGTCCTAAGCTCTGTGGTTTAACCCACAGCACCATAAAGCAGGATATCAAATCCAAACTCTTCTCCTTCTGTGTTGTGGGAGGGGGGTCACAACCCTGTTGGTTCTTTTGAACCTCTCAGTGGCTTCCATGAAACCTCCTAGAGCCCCTGAACTGTGTGCCAATGGTTTGACTCCAACTTGGATGTATGATTCCAGAAGGTGCTGCTGGATGGGAACTGCTCTATCCCTTGGCAGTTAAGCCATGGGCTACACAGGGCTCTGTTTCTCCATGCTGTTCCCCATCTCCATGAAACTGCTGGGAGAAATCACCCTGAGATATGGACTGAGGTGACACCTATATGCTGGTGGCACACAGCTCCACCTCATATATTAATCGAATCCATGTGACATAGCAGGTGTTCTGAATCTGTGTCAGGGCATGGCAATGAACTGGAGGAAGGCCAATGAATTTAGGCACAATCCAGATAAAACAGGAGGTGGTTTGTCTATCCAGCAGAGTGGTGTTCATCTGTTCTGGAGGGGGTTGCACTCCCACTAAAGGATAAGCGTCATCGTTTGGTGGTACTCTTCAATGCATGTTGCCATTGGAGGCACAAGCTGGTTCAAGGGCCTTTTCTCTAGGGCTGGAAACATCAGCCAATTTTCCAGTCTGGGCCAGTGTTGCATGTATTCAACTGTAAGTCTGTTCTGTCTCATTTTCTGAGCAATAAACACACACACGGTTGCTTTTAAATTGCACATCAGCCTGAAATTTTGTGTTTTGGATGCATTTTATCATTTAAATATTCATCTTTGCATGCTTTTCTGTGTCCTCCCCCCTAAAATACCCAATTTTCTTCGCATTTTCTAAAAAAAATAAATCAAATAATTTAGAGAAGTATGAAGTCCACTTATTCCCTGTGTTTTGACCTCTAGCTTGCACTTCTCACTCTCAAGAGGGTATCATTCAGGCATAGGCAAACTCGGCCCTCCAGATTTTTGGGACTACAACTCCCATCATCCCTAGCTAACAGGACCAGAGGTCAGGGGTGATGGGAATTGTAGTCCCAAAACATCTGGAGGGCCGAGTTTGCCTATGCCTGGTCTCATTGTGTGACTGAGCAGCTCTTCCTCCATTTCAACATCTCCGCTACCTATTGGACAAGATTATTATTTTTCCACGTGGCAAAATTTATTTTCATTACATTTACATTATTCATATTACATTATCCAATTCTATGCATTATGAAATAAATATACAATGATCCTTAACAGGAATGATCAACAAAGAGATTGTGCGTCACGGGAAAGGACACAACTAAATAAGCTTCTCCTAAGTGGTACTCTATTTTTTTTATTAATCCTTTTATTAAAATATTTTCTTGGGTAAAAATGGTACATACAGAGCATCTGTTTTCAAGTCATAGAATCAGCCATATTCAGAGTGAGACATTACTGTTATAGTCAACAGCGGGTTGAGAGAAAAGAGAAGTGGAAAGAGAGATGGGAGGAAGGGGAGAGCAGTAAAATTTCAGTCTTTTACATAATATACGAGCAAAGCTTTTATGTCAGCATCAGGGATTTTATTTTGGTGGGTGGTATGAGAGACTAGAGGGCCCAGGGTGTGGTTCGTTGTATAAGGCACTTAATCTCAGTGGCTGGGAGTGTCACAACTAGACACTGGAGGGATCTATCAGAATTGAACATGGACCACTGGTACCAAACTGTATGGGAAAGTGCCTACTGGAAAAAGTACCTAACAAATTTAAGTTAGCGCAGCAGGATGCCTTCACCCTGGTATGCCAGCCAACAAGATGACAACCAATCCCCACCCCCTCAACAGCATGCAAATTGATATGGTTAACACACATACCCTCACACACAGAGACAAATCACATTGCAACCAACCAATTTAGGTTTTAGATTTTTTGTGAATGCCTCAAGAACTCCCTGCGTCAGGAAGTGAGGTTGTGCTGCGGTGCACTCGGTGTTTCTGATCTGGCTACTCAATATTATATCAGTGTTCAGAGGTAGTTTTCATCTGAGTACCAGATGGTGAGGACAAACAATAGGAGACAACCATCACCTTCATATCCTGTTTGTGAACTTTCAGAGGCATCTGGCTTGCTACTATTGGAAACAGAATGCTGGATTGGAGGGCCTTTGGTCCGATCCAACAAGGCAATTCTTATGTTCTTAATACTTAGCTGATTCCTCATCTGTTACACATCAATGAAGATATACAATGTTTTGGATGGCTTTAGATGAGCTCTTCTTGGCTAGGCAAGAAGATATCAAAGTGATGCCTGCCAGAACGCCAGCTGTGTATCCCCGCACCTTTATATCTGATCTCACCCCCTCTTCTTGTCTTCATACACTCGGTTTTATTCTGATTAGCTTTTAATTCTTTCTTCATGCAAAGAAAATGGGTTTGTTCCCCCCACTAGCTCACTTCTAACAAAGTTCAGGATCTGTGCTCTGACAAGGTCCAAATCCTTTTCTGGCACTTTATTTTTCATACTTGCTCCGATCCAAGAAACTTTTATGCACTAATTTGCTCTCATCCAGCTATGGTTTTACCTCTCGTGAAGTGATGGATTACTTCAGTCCGAGGAAGAGTAGTTAAAGACGCATGCAATTCCCAGCCTCTTCTTCATTGGCCTGTTGACCTTTTGTGCCACCGAAGAATTGATGCTTTTGAATTCTGGTGCTGGAGGAGACTCTTGAGAGTCCCATGGACTGCAAGAAGATCAAACCTATCCATTCTTAAGGAAATCAGCCCTGAGTGCTCACTGAAAGGACAGATCCTGAAGCTGAGACTCCAATACTTTGGCCACCTCATGAGAAGAGAAGACTCCCTGGAAAAGACTCTGATGTTGGGAAAGATTGAGGGCACATGGAGAAGGGGATGACAGAGGATGAGATGGTTGGATAGTGTTTTCGAAGACTGAGTTTGACCAAACTGCGGGAGGCAGTGGAAGACAGAAGCGCCTGGCGTGCTCTGGTCCATGGGGTCACGAAGAGTTGGACACAACTAAACAACAAAAAATGAAATGGGGTGTCCTCTCAACATGGCAGGGAAACATTGTTTTAGTATGATTTTTATCCTATGAATGTACAAGGGGAGTGTGTCCCTGTTTGTTCTCCTTGATTTTCAGTGGCTTTTTTATGATGAACTTTATTACAAATCTTAAAAACAATTACCAAACACAAAACACTGTCAGGCAGCAGGATCCACAGAGGCAGCAGATCTAGTCCCCAAGGAATACATTGCCCACTGCTCTGCCGCACACTCCTGGCAGGCCATACCTGCCACCACCTTGACACTGGTGTGACGCGTCAGCTAAAAAAGCCAATGCAATTCTGGGCTGCATCAATAGGAATATAGCATCTAGATCAAGGGAAGTAATAGTGCCACTGTATTCTGCTCTGGTCAGACCTCACCTGGAGTACTGTGTCCAGTTCTGGGCACCATAGTTCAAGAAGGACACTGACAAACTGGAACGTGTCCAGAGGAGGGCAACCAAAATGGTCAAAGGCATGGAAACGATGCCTTATGAGGAACGGCCAAGGGAGCTGGGCATGTTTAGCCTGGAGAAGAGGAGGTTAAGGGGTAACCATGTTCAAATGATAGCCGTGTTCAAATATATAAAAGGATGTCACATAGAGGAGGGAGAAAGGTTGTTTTCTGCTGCTCCAGAGAAGTGGACATGGAGCAATGGATCCAAACTACAAGAAAGAAGATTCCACCTAAACATTAGGAAGAACTTCCTGACAGTAAGAGCTGTTCGACAGTGGAATTTGCTGCCAAGGAGTGTGGTGGAGTCTCCTTCTTTGGAGGTCTTTAAGCAGAGGCTTGACAACCATATGCCAGGAGTGCTCTGATGGTGTTTCCTGCTTGGTAGGGGGTTGGACTCGATGGTCCTTGTGGTCTCTTCCAACTCTATGATTCTATGATTCTTCCCACCTCTAGGGAGGAAATGGCAGGGGTTGTCCTCCAGGGTTTCCTGGGTTCTGCACTCACCTTGTGTGATTCAGATTGTGTCCACCTGCCCCTGTCCACCACACAATGGCCTTTGATTCCTACTTCAGCTATCAGGTAAGGTTGATTTGATTCCCCTCCTTGTTCTCAATTTAGATCTTCACTCTTCTTCCCTGACAGGGGAGGGCACCATTTTGTGGTTCGCCTCAGATGCCAAAATCTTTCTTGGGTTGGTCTTGGGTCTGTCTAATATTCAAGGGGAGGGAATCCCAGAGGGTAGGGGCCGCAGTACTAAAGGCCCAGTTCTGACGCTGTGCAGAATGGGCCTCCTGATAAGCTGGAATCTGACAGGAGGTCTTCATCTGCAGAGTGCAGTGATCTATTGGGTACATAAGGGATGAGATGGTCCTTTTGGTATCCAGGTCCCAAGCTGTACAGGACTTTATGCACCAAGACTAGCACCTTGGAACTTAGCCCAGCAGCCAGTGGAGGAGAAATACAGCACACTGCACACCAATGAACAAGGAGTTGTTCAATGGAACAATCCTGTTTTGTCTTGATAAAGCACTCCAGATTTCATCACAGCTGACCAATGCTTATTTCAACCTTATCCTTCCCTGCCAACTGCTCCATGCTTGTTTTATTGTTCATCTATTCTAAAGGACACAAACAGCTGCTCTGCATGTTCTGTTGTGGCACATGCATAGCATAAAACCCTTGCATGTCAGGAGTTCAGCCTACACTTGAGAAGAACCCTGGCAGAGACACATGCCCAACAGGCATGTTCTCTCCCTCCTGGTCAATCGTTTGGGAGCTTCATAAGCTTTCTTCACCCCGAACATCACAGCGATTGATGCCAACTGACACCGGCACACTTAGGGATCCGCAGAGTTTGCGTACCTTGTGTGACAGACCTCAGCAACTCAGCATTTTGGCTAATCTACTTTATTTACTTATAAACACACATGGAGCACTGCAACATGGCTCCCTCTCTCTCTAGCATCAGACAGCAAAGAGAAAGAACAAAAGACAATAGTCCCACTTCAGAGAACACAGGAACACAAACATGTTTTGACTCTGTGGAGTCAAAACATATACCGTCGCATGAAAGAGAAAAATCCCATGACTGCAATCATGGAGCAGGAATTCTAACAGGCACCACTGGCAATGCATCTCCCAATCATAACTTCCCCCAGTCAGTCTTCACACCGTCTATAGTTAAACTATGGAGCTCACTCCCACAAGCAGTGATGGCCACCAATTTGGATGGCTTTAAAAGACAATAAGATACCTTCATGGAAGATAAGGCTACCAATGGCTACTAATCATGGCGACTGTGTTCTACCTCTGCCGGGGCGGACTTCATAATATGGCGCCCTGTGTAAAGTCAAAATTTGGCATCCCAATGGATCTCAATTTTGTACCCCCTTGGCTTGGTGCTCTATGCAGGGGAACTGCCTGCACCACTCTAAATCCAGCACTGACCACCTCTGTTGGATGCAGTATGCCTCTGAAGGCCAGTTGCTGGAAACCAACTACGATCCGAACTACAAGTTTCCCACAGATATCTGGTTGGTCACTGTGGAACAGGATGCTGAACTAGATGGGCCTGATCCAGGCAGACTCTTATGCTCTTAATCCGACTTAAATAAGAAGATGACTCTGTTGTGATGGGAGGAAAGTGGGCCAATGTTTTAGAGAGCTTAAGATAGATAACTGCACAATTTGAGATGATATCATTGCACGCTACGTTGCATTCAGGGATCTTTCTTTTTTAAAGAGTGAGGAGACTGATGTCAATAATACTCTGATGCTGGGGAAATTATTTCCCTAGTTGTTTCCTCCAATAAAAAACCGGCTTTGTTTGGATACCTTCCCAGCCCAATGTTAATAGACTATCAGAGCTCTATAAGAGGCTGTGCTTAATAAATAACTGGTATCTGGCAGATCTGACAGCACATGTGAGCATTATCATGATTTTACTTTAATAGACTAGGCGAGTTAGCAGCAGATGTTCTCAGATTAGAGTTCAGCTTTCCTACATCTCTTTTAAATCCCTTATTCTCCAATGAGTCATTGGCATGTACAGTCTCTTTCTGCCCGCTCCTGCTTGGGGTTAATAAGACTCCTTTAAGCACACACCAGCCCAGAATATTTAGTTCCCTTCTTGACTGACAGTGGCTTTGAGGACATAAGGAGCCACTATCAAGCCACTATCCTCATTCTGGACTGGAACTAGGCCTTGAACCTAAGATCTAACCTAAGACAGAAGCCTTCCTCAAGCCTTCCTTGGTTGTCTTGGTTATGACTTCAATGACTTGGTGAAACAGAATATTAAACCTGGGAGCCCACAAGGAACTCCTGTTCCCTTCCATTCAGCCTCCTTTGACATGACTGTGATGTTGCGTGTGTAGGTCCCCAGGCCACCCCTCAAATAACTTCACACATAACACGTAATTTAGTTTTGGTTTTTGGGCACTATTTTGGCCACAACTTTATTAAAATACAAAATCAGTGAGTGGTTGTTTAGACATTGGTTATGACTATCTGTCCCCCCGCCTGGGACAGAACTGACATCCCAAGGTCCGATCGGTAGCCAGTAGAAGAGAAAGTCAAACTGGGGGTCATTTGAGCTAAGCGTTGGACCCACGCCGCTCACCCCAGCAGCTCCCCGAAAGCTTGCCGGCCCAGATCCTATGACAAGGATTCCCATGACAGGGATTGGGCGTCCCTGGTCCCATGACAGGGATTGGACGAAATCATGGCAAGCCCCAGGATTCCTTTAATGGAATTCCCTTCAGCGCAATGGGAGGGGCAGGCCCAGCCTGACCCCTCCACCACCAGCATATTATAACCAATGCCTAACCGCCACCCGAGCTTTAACGCTCGCTGCCAACCACTCACAAACCCAACCATGAACCCAATTTAGTAGCCACCACATCCAGCCAAACATTATTCCCCAAATCGGAGAGGTGCACTCCATCTGCCCGGTAAAGGGCCTCAGCCTTAAAATTAATGTCTGGGTGCGAAATACCAAACCACCCAGCTCCAATACCTTCACACAAACAGCAGAGTTAATGCGCTTCCTGGCCCTTTCAGCGGCCTCCGGGCGGGAAACACCGCGCCAGGTTTGCCTCTGCAACAGGTGAGACCAAATTATTCTCACTGAAGGTAATAAGGCTGCCAATGCCTCCAAATCCCTTTTGGATTGAGGTGTGCAAAGCAAGGCAATCAATAGTTGCCACATTTTTTCCCCAGCTGCACCACTATGGCCATAGGGTGGGGAGGTCCGAGAGCAGCCGGCGACCAATCAGCGGCATAAACTCTCCCCATGACATTCCACGTCTGGAAAACCATGACACTTGCATGTGCTGTGGGAGGCCGGGACACGCTCCCTTTGCAGACTGCCTCGCTCTGCTGCCAGCCCAATGAACGATGCTGTGTCCCACTATCCAGACGCGGACCAGCGTGGGATCTGCAAGGGTTGAAACAAACAAGCATAAGTACCAAACTCAGCATTTTGTTTCGCACTTAACCCTTGAAAGCATACGATTTCCATCTCCCCAAATCCTTGATCCTGGCGGCTGAGAAGCCCCAATGGGCCGCCATAGTCGCTGCACCTATGCGAAAGGAATGAGGGGCGAAACCAGAGGCTGAGATCCCACAAGCAGAGATGGCCCGGTGGCCCACACCGCAACACGTGCTCTCATTTATTGGAGAACACGCTTTCCAGAACATTACTTTGTTTACTCCTCGCCCTGAGAGAAACACATCTCCAACAACAAATGAAAGGCTCATGGTGCTATGACGTATTACAAGAAAAAAAATGGGCTTCTGCAAAAGGGAGTTTTCTTCCACCATGACATCCTAGCCTGCAGTGCGCTTTTCTGCCTCATGACCATCCATCGGACAAACCAACCCATGGATGGGAAATAGCCTTAGCTAGTGCTATGATGTTGGATCCTAGGTAAGGATGGATGAATCGACCAATGTTGATTTCTCATGGTTTTTCATTTTTCCAGGCTTAAGCCCAGTTTGTCTCAATTCCGTATCAGTTTGCATTTTTTAAAAGTCCTCGCAAAATGAATCAGCATTTCAATGTGTACTTCTCCAGATATACACATTTTTTCTTTGCAACTTGGCCTGATATAAGTTCCAGATACCATATTTTTCACCCTATAGGACGCAATTTTTCCCCTCCAAAAATGAAGGTGAAATGTGTGTGTGCCCTATGGGGCGAATGCAGGCTTTCGCTGAAGCCTGGAGAGCGAGAGGGGTCGGTGCGCACCAACCCCTCTCGCTCTCCAGGCTTCGGGCAGATATCCACAGCCTAGGCAGTTCCTGCCGGGCTCCCAAGGCTTGTGGATAGCAGCCTGTTCTGGGGGCCTCCCCCGCCCCAGCCCCGCGCCTGGCGGGGGGAATTCTTTATTCCCCCCCAAAAAACTAGGTGGGCCCTATGGGCCGGTGCGCCCTAGAGGGCGAAAAATACCGTGATCCCCCAGGGTTTCCTTCCCCATTTTGCTCCTTGTATTGGAAACGGCGCCACAATGTCAGTCAATACAATACAATACAAATACGTTTATTGACATTACAAGTTAAATCATTTCAAAACACTAGGATAAATTTAAAAGGGTCAGGAGTGAGGCTGTTGAGGATCACAAGGAACTTGATTGTTCTGCTTCACCCTGTCTATTTCCTAGAGGGATGATTCATTAAGAACCCTTTTGGGTAAGATGGCAGTAACGTACTTGTCCCTATCCGCTAGGTGGAACCTCATTTGGCATTCTCTCAGAGCCGTGGGTCGCAGATCCAATATCCTGCTCAGCATCTGTTTGCAGAGTTTGCAG
Source organism: Podarcis gaigeae (assembly GCF_964106915.1). Taxonomy (NCBI): domain Eukaryota; kingdom Metazoa; phylum Chordata; class Lepidosauria; order Squamata; family Lacertidae; genus Podarcis; species Podarcis gaigeae. The sequence continues at coordinate 6,799,892 of NC_139681.1, forward strand.
TCCAAAAGAATATGGTCCAGTGAATCTGGTACTCCCTGATTACAGGCACACAGGTGGGCTTGATAAGGAATTTGCAAGTATCTATCTGTGGTCACTGCAGAGGGGAAAGCATTTAGTCTTGCTAACATTAAAGCTCTTTGTTGGGAAGGAAGTAGTAGGTCTTTTAGGTAATTGGCACAAAATCCATAAGAATTATGCCTACGGCCTCTGGGGAACAGAGTGTGAGGAGACAAACACTGGTTTTCATGGTCATAAAGACCCTGCTTGCTTGTTTGGGGTATGTCGCTTTCATCACATATTTCAATGCTCTCCAGAGCGATACCCAAATTATGTATTTTGTCACACAATGTCTTTTTTTTATATATATAAGATATTTATATTAAAGTTTTAGAAGTACAAAAAGAGACATCAAGAAAACATCCTTTTAAACAAGAAAAAATAAAATACAAAAAAGAAAAAAGAAAAATCAGTAGAAAAAACAGAAAAATTATAATCCATTTAGCAAAAAGAAGAATCAAGAAAAAGAAGTACAACAAATCTTCCCATTACTTTCCTTTCATTAGCTTATTTCCTTGACCTCCTCACACCTCCCTTTCTTGTATTCTAAGTCAATTATCCATTTCAGCAAATCCTTTCCCTCTTTTCAAATTTTTGTCCTGAGAATTTATCTTGATATTAATATAAGTTTACTTTCCCTCCTTTCACCAATTAACAGTCTATTTTTCTTAAATCTTTGTTACATTTCTGCTAGAATCACATAAATTCATTCCAACATCATTCTAACATTCATTAATCTTACAATACTTCTGTAAATAGTCTTTAAATTTCTTCCAATCTTCCTCCACCGTCTCTTCTCCCTGGTCTCGGATTCTGCCAGTCATTTCTGCCAGTTCCATATAGTCCATCACCTTCATCTCACACAATGTCAGTCTTTCTTCCAGTCTATGGTCAGCCATGCCTCGACTTCACGCAACCCTGAGGGAGGCTGGATTGCATTGGACAACCACCCACCAGGATGCATCACATCTGGCCTGAATAGCAAGAGCCAGGAGAAAGAATGGGCTGCTTCAGCTAATAGTGCCAGTCCATCAAGCTCTCATGAGGACCTGAGCCGAAGGAATTCCATCTCTGCATAACCCCCCCCCCCAAAAAAAGGAGAACTTAAAAGTGCCTTTATCGTGCCAGACTAAAAATCTAGGCAATAAACTTGCATCAGAGCATTTGCAAACAAAGAGAGCTTTCTCAACAAATAATAAAATAACAAGGGACATTCAAAGCAGATCGAGAGTAATGAGAAGGGTGTTTGCATGTCTTCTGGCGGTTCCCTCATTGCGAGAAGTGAGGCTACAGGGAACCAGACAGAGGGCCTTCTCGGTAGCAGCGCCCGCCCTGTGGAACGCCCTCCCATCAGATGTCAAAGAGATAAAGAATTACCTGACGTTCAGAAGACATCTTAAGGCAGCCCTGTTCAGGGAAGTTTTTAATATGTAATGCTGTACGATTTTTAACACTGATTGGGAGCCGCCCAGAGTGGCTGGGGAAACTCAGCCAGATGGGCGGGGTATAAATAATAAATTATTATTATTATTATTATTATTATTAAAAGACCTGGCAATGAGTTGTTGGAGGGGTGTATCATGGGAATCAGACCACTAATGCACATAGTATAAGTGCCCTAAATAGGTTGGTTTCGCTCATGGCAACCAGATAGAAAAGTGGGCATGAAATGAACACTGAAGTTAAATATCAATAAATAGGAAGCAGAAAATGGGGTGAAGGGTTGTGTTTGTTTGTTTGTTTTGAGTGAGACAAGTTCTTTCCTTCTTTAAGGGTGCACTTGATCATCTAATCATTTTCCTGCATTAGCAAGATATTCTAAGGGTTGTGTGCAGATGATTATTTACAGATGGCAGCAGTCATTCCCAGGCCTTAAGAAACGTACACAAGTTGCATTAGAGCACTTATACACTTGTCTGTTTTATGGCCAAGATGTGCATTTCGTCCTAGTTTCTCCGTTTTTCTTTCTAAATGTGGACTTCAGCAAATATCAACCAACTCCATTCAAAGGCGCCCTTCAGCATGTATCTTGACATACTAATCTTAAAAACGCCTGAACAAAATGTGGAAAATGCATACAGGCACCTAACCAATCCAATTGAATTATGGTCGTGTGAAGGTGGTCTCAGGGGCTACATCCACCATACCTGCCATGACCTCTGGCCCTAGTAAGAGATCTCAGGACTAATATATAGCTATTGGAGGTGTGTGAAATGCATTTGTTTCAGGAAAGAATGAAGAAAAAGTGAACAAATGGGGGTCTCAGTTAGTTCAATTTTCATTTACCAAGAACAGATCTAAATGGGTCCCATTTTCAGGGGTCACAGTCACACTATACATTTAAAGCTCTCTTGCCACATAATGCTCAAAGGGACACACGTTCTTCTTCAGCATTTTAAGAAAGAAACAAATACTCAGCAAACTTGAAAGGAATTATAATGCTTCTCGACTTCTTGTCACAGGTTTTACATTCTCTTGATAGGTATCCCTGCATATTTTTAGGTATCTGTAACAAAAGTCAGTCCTGCCGTCTGATGCTCAAACAATTCTTTCTGCTTCACGTGATGCCTGTCAGAATGACGGAATAAAGGTCACGGGCTGTTTAAACACCAGAAAGATTTGCCCTTTATAAGGAAGGTATTTTTATTACACTTGCAAGCCCAATGTAACCAGTTTTGAGTCCAAAATGTTACATATGCTTTACATATGCCTACATGGACTGCAAGAAGATCAAACCTATCTTTTCTGAAGGAAATCAGCCCTGAGTGCTCACTGGAAGGACAGATCCTGAAGCTGAGGCTCCAATACTTTGGATACCTCATGAGAAGAGAAGACGCCCTGGAAAAGACCCTGATGTTGGGAAAGATGGAGGGCACAAGGAGAAGGGGACGACAGAGGACGAGATGGTTGGACAGTGTTCTCGAAGCTACCAGCATGAGTTTGACCAAACTGCGGGAGGCGGTGGGAGACAGTAGTGCCTGGCGTGCTCTGGTCCAGGGGGTCACGAAGAGTCAGACATGACTAAACAACTAAACAACAACAACCTGCCACTTTTAACAGTAATGGCTTCCTCCAAAGAACCCTGGGAACTGTAGCCTGTTGAGAGTGCTGAGAGTTGTTAGGAGACCACTCACAGAGCTACAATGCCCAGCACCCTTAGCAAACTACAAATGAGGGGGTGGAAATATTGCCCACTCTAAATGGCTATTATTCCACAGGCTGCATACTAACAGCTTTATCACTCTATGCTCCAGAAAGAAAGCATTTGTCTATTTCCACCCCACTGCTGATGGGAGGTCTAGAGTAGTGCTTCCGCTAACTTAGGCCATACATCTGGAAAATCCTGGACATGTCCTTTTTTTTTGGGGGGGGCGCACATCTCCACATCATCAACTTCTTGAAATACGGCAACCCTAGCTAGCTAAGCACAGAAGATTAAAAGAGGAATGCCTTCAGTGACAGCCCTATACGGCCTAGGACCCTCGTACCTATGGGGCTGCCTCTCCTGGTATGTCCCATGGAGGACCCTAAAAGGTAAAGGTAAAGGTACCCCTGCCCGTACGGGCCAGTCTTGACAGACTCTGGGGTTGTGCGCCCATCTCACTCAAGAGGCCAGGGGCCAGCGCTGTCCGGAGACACTTCCGGGTCACGTGGCCAGTGTGACATCGCTGCTCTGGCGAGCCAGAGCCGCACACGGAAACGCCGTTTACCTTCCCGCTGGTAAGCGGTCCCTATTTATCTACTTGCACCCGGAGGTGCTTTCGAACTGCTAGGTTGGCAGGCGCTGGGACCGAGCAGCGGGAGCGCACCCCGCCGCAGGGATTCGAACCGCCGACCTTTCGATCGGCAAGTCCTAGGCGCTGAGGCTTTAACCCACAGCGCCACCTGCGTCATGGAGGACCCTACAGTCTGCTAATAACAACACCCTGAAGATCCTGGGCCCCAGGGAGGTCAGACTGGCCTCGACCAGAGCCAGGGCCTTTTTGGTCATGGCCCCAGCCTGGTGGAACGCTCTCTCACAAGAGACCAGGGCCCTGTGAGATTTGACATATTTTCGCAGGGCCTGCAGGATGGAGCTGTTCCACCAGGGTTCAGCCTGACTCATTTTCTCTTTGTATAAGAACAAGCACTAAGGAGGTTCCCAGCACGCTCGCAGGTCCTTATAATATCAGTGGAAACTGTTGGTCTTGGCGACTATTAACCGCTTCCAATTTTAACCTGAAGATTGCCACTTGTCTGGTTTTAATTTTAATTGTTTGAATTAATTGTGAGATGTATCTTAATTGATTCATTGTTTGTATTATGCATATTGTCTTATTTATATGATGTTAGCTGCTCTGACCCCGGCTTTGGCCAGGGAGGGAGGGATACAAATAAATTATTATTATTATTATTATTATTATTATTATTATTATTATTATTATTATTGATTTGAAGGCACCTGTTGCTGGACCTAAGCAGCTTTGGTCTTGTAAGATGCCTGGATGGGTAGACTACCTGCTCTTCAGTGCTCTGGATTGTAAAGAAAATGAACCCAGGAACTTTCAAATTGATTTTTAAAAATGCTTTGGATGTGGCAGACCAATAGCTCCACTAAGTCAAAGGCATTCACGCTGAAGAAATGCTACACTGGGTGGCTTTGAAAATGCCCCATTGCACACACAAAGAGCGAGGGTGCCTGTAATTATAGCTTCATTAGTGGGGCATGGTAGCCTTCATTTCCCCAATAGTTCACATTTGTTCGCTAAGGCGACCCCACCCATTTTAAGTACTGCTTATATTCTTAGGAAACTTTTTGGACTTTTGCAAGTGCGCATCATTCAGTTGCATTTAAAATTGCAAAGTTCTCTGCCAAAGAGCACTCAGTGGAAAACCTGCTGTAGAGCTGCCAAGCCAGAGAGCCTTTCTTAGGACACTGCTGGTTTGAGACAAGTTCTTTATTAATATCAACTGATTGAAAATAAAGGGCTCATATATTAGAACATTGTGTGTATTGTAAATATGTGGTTGAGTGAGATTATGAATAGGATGCCATTTGGAAAATTAAATACACCTAAGTCCCAGGGCTTGGGATGGTTTTACTGTTGCCTGGCCTTTGATGATTTGACATGATCTTATCCAACAGTTTACGGTCAGAAGAGAATAGCATGGAACAAGCAACAAGCAAAATACATACGGAAAATGCAAAATAGCAGCATGATAATGATGTGGGAATGTTCAGGGTGGCAGGAGAGGATATATTGTTTATTAATATCCTTCCTAACTTGCACTACGAAGTTCTATAACTTAGCATTGTTTACATTCCCCTTCTCACGCACAGCAGAAAACTTGTTGCAAACTCGTGTGAGTTTCTTAAGACAATATGCAGTTCAGTCTGGCTTGTCCAGATTGAAATGTGTTCTAATATTTTCCTGGTAAGGCCCCTTGAATCCCTCCTAAAAGAATAAAGACGCCACAGTTTTATTCATAAGCAATAAAAAGAAAGTTTACTCACGATCAGGCAGAGGACAGTGTGATCCCTGAAGGCAGGGTTTAGGCTTAAAGTTACAAATGTATAAAAACAAGTTTATCCCATAAGGGAGATGACCTGGGGGACTGCTTGGCTGGCAGCCAGCAGTTCATTCCAGGAAGTTCACAGGACGAAAAGAAGATGGAAAGAGAGAATGGCAGCATGCCTTGGCCTTTTACCAGGTCTGGAAAGGTCGCGCCCACCCACTAGTCACATGCAAGGAAGGATGCTCCAGGTCAGGAGGAACAGGAAGTTTCAACTGGCTGGACCAAACATTCCCTTGCAGGTTCACTCTAGGAAAACAAGGAATGTTGTACTTGACTGCTCCCAGTGGATTACATCCCACAAATGAGAGCTAGTATACACAATTCAAGTGCACATGCCAGGAGGAACAGGAAGTTTCAACTGGCTGTACCAAATTTTCCCTTGCATGTTCACTCTAGGAAAACAAGGAATGTTGTACTTGACTGCTCCCAGTGGATTACATCCCACAAACGAGAGCTAGTACACACAGCTCAAGTACACATGCCAATCGTGTGTGTGTGTGTGTGTTTGTGTGTGTGTGTGTGTGTACATGTGTGTGAGCTCACAAGATGCTAGGTGGGAGACATTTGCTCCATTTGCATTTTAATGAAAGCCTATCTAATTCGTATTCATATTGACTCAGTTTGAACCATAATGCTCATGGAAATGCAACCTTCTCTTGAAATATGTACTTCTCAAAATGCTCTGATGCAATTATCCAACCAAATAAAATGCACACAAATATGCTGGGGACAAATATGCACAAATGTTGAGTATATTTTTGTATGGATTTCTCAGTAATAGTTGCAAACCGAGGCAGAAATGGAGCAAACTGAAGTAAATATCAGAAAAGGGAAACAGAGAGAAAACCAAATTGAAAGATTTTTACTCACACATGCGCCCTTTGAGAAATCTCAGAAATCATTTCAGGACCCTTTCTGTTTCACTAAATATTCCTCAAATGTTCTGCCCAAAAATAGAACTCAATTATTTGCCTGGAATTTAGGTAAAATCTGATATCACATTAAGGATGTTTGGTGGCACTTCAAAAATCTCAACTTCCTTGGAAAATTTCCCATGCCTGATCAAAATGTTTTGGGCTTCTTTCAAAACTCACCAAATATTTTGTCCGAGCAGCAACCCCAAATGAATGTGGGACTTTTCTCTGGGTAAAATATTGGTGATAACTCTGAAGTTTCCCCCTCTTGTTCTGCCCATAGTTGATCAGCACTCACAGTGAATGAGCTCATCCCAGTCCTTCGCCACAAGCAGAGTCTGTAATTTTACATGCCGCAGTTCAACAAACATTGATGTGGTTTGCGGTGAAGTGACAAAATTGAAGGGTCCGCTTGAGTTGAACAAGTCAAACGACCCATTTACGAGCAAGAAGCTCCCATGGGCAAAAGGAGCAAAATAAAGACTCTGGTGAGCAAGGTGATAGTTCCGTATGTACACACACCGGGCATCAATGTATGTACATACGGAACTACCGTATTTTTCGCTCCATAAGACACACCTGACCATAAGACGCACCCAGTTTTTAGAGGAGGAAAGGGGGAAAGCCCCATTTTTTTGAGGATCAGCTCAAAGTTGTGCGGCTTCTTTTGCAAAGGGAAAAAATCCTGTTTTTTTATAATATTTATTAAGAGTTTTTTTAATTACAACACAAAAAACAAAGCATACAAAAATATCACATTTTATAACATATTTTCTTATCCTCTTTGGACTTCCTCACATCTCCCGCTCCTGCGTTCCAAAATTGTAAAAAATTAGTCCAGCAATTTATCACCTTGTCCCCACCTTAGAATCTAGTTTTCCAATGTTATATCTTAAATTTTAGATATATTCATTTCACTCTTTAAAACATTTAGCTTAGCCTAATCCTTATCTAAAAAATTAATTTTTCCATAAATTTAACTTATCTTCATAATTCACTTCATCTAATTCGATGGTGCCAAATTGTTTATGATCGGCAGCACATATACTAAAATTGAAAAAATCCTGTTTTTATGGGGTTCAACTCACAGTTCTGCAGCTTCTTTAGGAAAGGAAAGGGAGCTATTTCTACAGTTTCCAGAGAGCTAATCTTATCAGCCAGTCACATGTCGCTGGGGAAACAAATGGCCTCTGTCTGCAGAACATTCAAAAATGGAGGCCTGGGCAAGGGGCCGGGCCAGAAAGGGAGCCAGCGATCGACCACACATTCACTCCATAAGACGCACAGACATTTCCCCATACTTTTTAGGAGGAAAAAAGTGTGTCTTATGGAGCAAAAAATACGGTAGCTGCAACCCTTCATAACCTTATAGGCTGGGATAGTTTAAAGCACCCCCCAAATAATAATAATAATAATAATAATAATAATAATAATAATAATAATAATAGGAACTGAATTCTGAATGTTGGCGGTGGGGAGGAAAACCCTTCTCCCACCGCAAGCCTTCAGGACAGGTCCGGGAACAGAGGGGAAGGTGCGCAGCGCTTCTCCTCTGTTCCCGGGGCTTGCGGTGGGAGGAGGGTTTTTCCTCCCCACCGCCAACATTCAGAAGGCTGTTCTGAAGGCTGGCGGTGGGAAGAAAAGCCCTTCTCCCCCGCCAGCATTCAGAAGAGTTCCCACCTAGGCTGCGAATAGCAGCCTGCTGCCCCGCGCGAGGGGTGCTCTTAAGCAGAGCGCCCCTCGCGCAGGGCAGACATTCGCCGCTTGGGGAGCCCTGCAGGGGAAGTCCTGCAGGGCTCCCCAAGCTGCGAATGTCTGCCCCTCACGCGGGGCAGCAGGCTGCTATCTGCAGCTTGGAGAGCCCTCTGGACCTCTTCTGAAGGCGGGCGGGGGGCAAAAGTCTTTGTCCCCCCTGCCTGCCTTCCCGGGGCTTTTAAATCGCCCCGGGACAGCGGAGAATTCATTCGCTGTCCCGGGGCGATTTTAAAATGCTGGCGGGCGGCAGCGCTGCCGCCCGCCAGCATTTTAAGATCGCCCCGGACAGCGGAGAAGTCCTCCGCTGTCCCGGGGTTTTTAAAATGCTGGCGGGCGGCAGCGAAGGCTTCGCTGCCGCCCGCCAGCATTTTAAGATCGCCCCGGGACAGCGGAGAAGTCTCCGCTGTCCCGGGAAGGCAGGCGGGGGGAAGCAAAGACTTTCGCCCCCCCCCCCCCCCGCCGGCCTTCAGAAGAGGTCGGGGGACAGACTGTCCCCGGACCTGGTCTGAAGGCGGTTTCCATAGGAACGCATTGATTGATTTTCAATGCATTCCTATGGGAAACCGTGCTTCGCAAGACGAAAAGACTTGCGGAACGAATTAATTTCGTCTTACAAGGCACCTCTGTAGCTGGCTTGATTTCTAAGAGTTCAATAGTTCCTCATTGATTCATAATATTCTTCTCATTTTTGGCCCAAAACACAACAAAAATGCAGATCAACATCCAAGACACATTAAATTTGTTGTAACTTTAAAAATCTATGAAACCGAGCACTCTCTATCTTTTGTCAGAAATTCAGTGTGGGTTTGTAAGTTCTCATAAAGGTAGATCTTTAAAATGCTGTTATAGGCTATAGTTATGTTTTAATAACATAAAGCGTGGGTCGGAGATAAGTTGCCTTTTTTTAGTTTGATTATAACCGTATCAAGTTTTTAACACATGATAAAAGGGAACTGTTAGTGGCTGTAATCTTCTTGCAGAAATTATTTAAAGTATATGGCAGCCTCCTATGTTCAGATGATCTTTCCACATTGCATTTATATGTTGTCTACAGTGCAACTGGAAACTTTTCCTGCTATTAGGGATAGGAACTAAATCAGGATTTATTGATTTTTACTGTTGTGACTGGAAGGCAGAAAAAAGTATCAGCAAATATTCAAAGTATGAGGAATCTAGACTGTAGCAACCCAGTTATCCTAAAACTTGGACAGAGCTAAAGTTTTCACTGTCCTTTCTCAGCACTTTTAGCAATTTTAATAGGAGTGTCCACCTGCTGCATTCAGTGAGTGTACAGTCTGTGTACTTGCGCACACAATGGTTAAGCTGTACAAATCAAGCATTTATATATGTATAGAGTTTCCTTGTACCTGTGTACAGTGAGATGCAGAGGTCCCAATGTGAATAAAATATTGGGCTGGGGGCACGTAAGCCCCAACCACCCTGCAAAATTCATGACATGAAGTGGCACACACACACACCATTTGAATGGCAATGGGGGTGGGCAGCCAGGGGTGGAGGAAGGGGGCTGCGGGGGGTGCAGTCCCCCCCAGGTGTCACCACTGAGGCGGGTGACAAAATGCCAGGCGGCACTCACCGTGGGGCCTGAGGCATACCCGAGCCATGCATCTCTCCTGGGAGAGATGAGGTGGCTTGGGCGCACTGCCCAAATGGTCTGCCCACTGCCTCCCCTCAGCTGTAGAGCGGCTGAGGGGGAGAAAGCAGGCAGACTCCGGAGGCCCTGCAGTGCGCCCAGCCCCTATGGGCAGTTCGCCCCGGCCCTGGGCTCCCCGCCCCAGGCGCTCGAGCAGCTTCCTCCGCTGCTGGGCCCAGCCCCCTCAAATATTTTATTGGGAGGGCTGAAGAGACCTCAAATCCTAGGAGTTGGCTTCTATGGTGAGATGTGTGTACAAGCCTTAAGCTTTTGCTAATCCAGAAAACATTGCCCTCGCTCTGAACTAGCGCTAGTCCGAAGGATTCAACCAAGACGCCCTTCTTTGGCATTTCACAAGGACACCACACTGGAGATTGGATTAACTGTCTCTCTCTGGAATATAAGAATGTTTAGATAAGTCTGGGCTTACCTTTAAATACTGCTGCTAGCAAAATTAGAGCAAATTATATAGCCAAGGTAGCCATTAACTGTAAAGGAGATGAATTTATTTGATCCTATCTATCTACCTCAGGCTATGCTCTATCTTTGTCACCAAACTCTGAGTATAAATTGCACACTGTATTAATTGACATTGTTTTTAACATTAGTGGCCATGTGATGATTTTAGCTTATGAATTTTATTGTTTAATGTCTTGATTTGTACATTGGGGTGCTTTTATAACTCTGTTTAGAGTACGTAATGTTTTGATAATATAAATGTTTTAAGTCTTTTTTATCAATTCAGTATATTTTCTTTTAATTGTCAAATAATTCTGTGTACATTGCGGCAGCCTTTGGCTATGTGCAATAAAACTGACTGACTGACTTTAAATACAAAGTAACCAAGGGCCTTTTTAGTTTTTGTATACAGTGGTACCTCGGGTTAAGAACTTAATTCATTCTGGAGGTCCGTTCTTAACCTGAAACAGTTCTTAACCTGAGGTACCAATTTAGTTAATGGGGCCTCCCACTGCCACCGCGTGATTTCTGTTCTCACCCTGGAGCAAAGTTCTTAACCCGAGGTACTATTTCTGGGTTAGCGGAGTCCGTAACCTGAAGCGTCTGTAACCTGAAGCATCTGTAACCTGAGGTACCACTGTATCAAGGTGTGGAGAGCTTTTCTACCTTCTGTAGCAGTATTTTGGCACCCCTCAGCAGCTACAATGCCCCCAAGAAACTGATGCTATGAATGAGAAAGTAAACGTGACTGCCATTTGAAGGGGCTGCAAAGCTGTTTTTCCTACATAAAGGTAAAGGACGCCACGGACGACTCTGGGGTTGCAGTGCTCATCTCACTTTACTGGCCGAGGGAGCCGGCGTTTGTCCACAGATAGTTTTTCCAAGTCATGTGACTAAGCCGCTTCTGGCGAACCAGAGCAGCGCACGGAAATGCCGTTTACCTTTCCGCCTGAGCAGTACCCATTTATCTACCGTATTTTCTGCCCTATAGGACGCACCATCCCATAAGGCGCACCTAGTTTTTTGGGGGGGAAATAAAGGGGGGGAATTATTATTTTTCCCCCAGGCGCGGGGCTGGAGCGGGGGAAGCCCAAGCTTCCCCCAACCCCAGCCCCCAGAACAGGCAAGTCTCTGCAAGGCGTGGGAGCCCAGCCACGGGAGATCTGCGCGAAGCCTGGAGAGAAGAGGGGTCGGTGCACACCGACCCCTCTCGCTTTCCAGGCTTCAGCGAAAGCCTGCATTCGCCCCATAGGATGCACATACATTTCCCCTTCATTTTAGGAGGGGGAAAAGTGTGTCTATGGGGCGAAAAATACGGTACTTGCACTTTGATGTGCTTTCGAACTGCTAGGTTGACAGGAGCAGGGACCAAGCAACAGGAGCTCACTCCGTTGTGGGGATTCGAACCGCCGAACTTCTGATCAGCAAGCCCTAGGCTCAGTGGTTTAAACCACAGCGCCACTTGTGTCCCCTTTTCCTATATTTTAATCTTTTAAAAAGCAAACAAACCACAGGACAGGCTTATACATCAGTTCCACCTCAATTATGAGCCAATGTAATTTGAATCTCTAAAATGTGTTGATAATTTTTGCACGTGAATGATTGCAGGAGCTCAGTGGAAGGGTTGATGGTATTCCACACATCGCTGTGTTGTCGATGGACTTCAAACCAATGGCTCTTTCTCTGGTGAAGTATCTGAGGAGGTCAGATGGGAGCCAAAGACCTGAAACTTCTCAGACGAGTTTTGGTGTCATACATATGAAGAAAGAGTACAGGACTTCTTTTCCTTTTCCTTTTCTGAAAGTCATCAGGATGAGAATGCATCATAGATTGGCTGCCACGTAAGTACCTGGTGTTGCTCAAGTGCTATATAAATGACTTAATGACTCTGGCTCCATTTGCCAAATACCCTGCAGCCCTTAATTGAGATTTATGACACAACTGGCAGGAACTATTGGAGGAGAATGCAGGTTTGTAAACGTGTCAAGCTGCATGTTGAGGTGAGGCACTTTATTTAATGAGGAGAAGATGTGCGGACTGCATCATAAAAGGAAGACATGAACTTTTGTGTTGATATTCTGTCAGGAACGTGGTGACAAGACGTGGAGTTTAATTTGGAATCGGCATTCACCACAGAATTATATTATCAAGATATATTATGAAATAGCTGGTGGACTGCATTTCTGCTCCTGGCAGACAGCACAGTTTAATTTCGAACAATTAAGCTCTTTTACAAGGTGGAGGTGGAAGAATGCAGTGTCTCTTCTGAGGTGAATCATTTTTCTAAACAGACCTAGACACGTGACCAACAGTGAGCTCAAAATCTATGGTGAGTGTGGATCAACAATTACCGTATTTTTCGCTCCATAAGATGCACCTGACCATAAGACGCACATAGTTTTTAGAGGAGGAAAACAAGAAAAAAAATTCTGAACAAATGTATGTGGATGTATGATTTTTGTGGTTCATGCTGTGGCCACAGACATGATATGTGATTTGACGGTGAGTTTGGGGTAGCCCAGTGCAAAAATCCTGAGAATCCATGTGGCTCTGTACCACTGCAGCCCCACGAAACAGTGGATGCGTGATTTTTTTATGCAAGCTATAGCCATGGACATGCTATGTGATCTGATGGTAAATTTGGGGTGACTCAGTGCAAAAATCCTGAGGATCCATGTGCTTTTACCTCCCTCCTCCAAGGCAGCCTCCTTTATATCTAGAGTCCCTTATCCAACTCAATCGCTTGCCAATCAGCTGCTCAACAGTTTTCTTTCAACACCCCCTTCCCTCTTTCTAAAAAAAAAAAGGCATGATCTGCTTTTCACCCCTGGGCAATTCGGCTCCAGGGACCACGCATTCACTCCATAAGATGCACAGACATTTCCCCTTACTTTTTAGGAGGAAAAAAGTGTGCCTTATGGAGAGAAAAATACGATATGTTTCAAAATGATTCAGGGAATACAAGGCTAATATAGGTAATTACCTTCAGATTTTTCAATCTCCTCCTTGACTTCTCCCATAATACTTGTTTTAGATGATGAACTGCTATCCTGACCCACTGTGAGGGATGCAACATTCACCTTGATATTCTCTTTACCACCAATCGCTCCAACTTTGTTGTGTTCTGGTAAGTTTCACATTCATTGCCATCTCCTAACCAATGTCATTATTAAATATATTTAATAACGGTCAGGTCTGAAGGCATCTAAAGCCACCACCTTGCTGAAATGATGCCGGTTTTCTGTTTGATCAACTCCTGGAGGACTGTGTGTATGCTGCCTTGGGCTCCATGAGACAAGAAAGGTGGGATACAAATGTAAAAAAAATGAATAAACTGTTTCATATACAGTGGTGCCTCGCAAGACGAAATTAATTCGTTCCGCAAGTCTTTTCGTCTTGCGAGTTTTTCGTCTTGCGAAGCACGGTTTCCCGTAGCAATGCATTGAAAATCAATCAATGCGTTCCTATGGAAACCGTCTTCAGACCAGGTCCGGGGACAGTCTGTCCCCCGAACTCTTCTGAAGGCCGGCGGGGGGGGGGCGAAAGTCTTTGCTTCCCCCCGCCTGCCTTCCCGGGACAGCGGAGACTTCTCCGCTGTCCCGGGGTGATCTTAAAATGCTGGCGGGCGGCAGCGAAGCCTTCGCTGCCGCCCGCCAGCATTTTAAAAACCCCGGGACAGCGGAGGACTTCTCCGCTGTCCGGGGCGATCTTAAAATGCTGGCGGGCGGCAGCGCTGCCGCCCGCCAGCATTTTAAAATCGCCCCGGGACAGCGGATGAATTCTCCGCTGTCCCGGGGCGATTTAAAAGCCCCCGGGAAGGCAGGCAGGGGGGACAAAGACTTTTGCCCCCCGCCCGCCTTCAGAAGAGGTCCAGAGGGCTCTCCAAGCTGCGGATAGCAGCCTGCTGCCCCGCGCGAGGGGCAGACATTCGCAGCTTGGGGAGCCCTGCAGGACTTCCCCTGCAGGGCTCCCCAAGCGGCGAATGTCTGCCCCGCGCGAGGGGTGCTCTGCTTAAAGCGCCCCTCGCGCGGGGCAGCAGGCTGCTATTTGCAGCCTAGGCAGGAACTCTTCTGAAGGCTGGCGGGGGAGAAGGGCTTTTCTTCCCACCGCCAGCCTTCAGAACAGCCTTCTGAATGTTGGCGGTGGGGAGGAAAAACCCTCCTGCCACCGCAAGCCCCGGGAACAGAGGAGAAGCGCTGCGCACCTTCCCCTCTGTTCCCGGACCTGTCCTGAAGGCTTGCGGTGGGAGGAGGGCTTTCCTCCCCACCGCCAACATTCAGAATGCTGTTCTGAATGTTGGCGGTGGGGAGGAAAAACCCTCTTCCCACTGCAAGCCCCGGGAACAGAGGAGAAGCGCTGCGCACCTTCCCCTCTGTTCCCGGACCTGTCCTGAAGGCTTGCGGTGGGAGGAGGGCTTTCCTCCCCACCGCCAACATTCAGAATGCTGTTCTGAATGTTGGCGGTGGGGAGGAAAAACCCTCCTCCCACCGCAAGCCCGGGAACAGAGGAGAAGCCCTTCGCGCCTTGTCCTCTGTTCCCGGACCTCCCACCGCAAGCCTTAGGACAGGTCCGGGAACAGAGGAGAAGGGGCGCTGCGCTTCCCCGCTGTCCCCGGAGATTTCCCTATGGGCTTTCGTCTTGCGAAGCAAGCCCATAGGGAAATTCGTTTTGCGAAGCCGCTAAAAAATCGGAAAACCCTTTCGTCTTGCGGGTTTTTCGTTTAGCAAGGCATTCGTCTTGCGGGGCACCACTGTATTGATGTGCCACACTACTCGCAGAGCAGCTTGCATATGGATAAAAAGGCATCAAGAAATAAATAAAACCTAACCTGATTTGCATGCAGAAGGTCCCAGGTTCAATCCCCAGCATTTATAGTGTTAAAAAAGACTCCATGTCTGAAATCCTGAAGAGCCCCTGCCAGTCAGTGTTGACAACAGTGAGTTAGATAGACCCAGTGGTCTGACTCAACTTTCCATGTTCTTGTGACATGCTGACCAACAAAGTTGCAAATACAATCCCTGATCATGGAGGTAGATCTATGGATACATATAATGGCTAATACCCTCCATCTTCAGAGGCAGTATACCTGCTATTAATTTCCTTACTTGCCCATTTTTCCAATCTTAAATTCAGTTCTCCACATTTCTGCAGCAACTTGTGATTTTTTATTTTAAAAAATCCCCATGAAAGTGCACCAGCATTTTTGTGCAAATTTCTTCTATTTGATTGCATGCAATTTTTGCAAGCAATTTTCCTTAATATAATGCGTTTTTGCATGTTTTTTCACAAATATATTCATTTTTATGCACATTTCCCCCTAATTTTATTGATTGATGGATGGATTGTATTTATATACCACCTTTATCTTCCAAGGTGGTGTACATTGTTCTCTCCCCCATTTCATCCTCACAACAACCCTGTGAGGTAGGTTAGGCTAAGAAATGATGACTGCCCCAAGGTCACCTAGTGATCTTCAGGGCTGAGTGGGGATTCAAACCCTGGTCTCAATGGTCACACTCTAACCTTTATGCCACACTGGCATTTTTGGCGCTGTGGGTTAAACCACTGAGCCTAGGATTTGCTGATCAGAAGGTCGGCGGTTCGAATCCCCGCAACAGGGTGAGCTCCTGTTGCTCAGTCCCTGCTCCTGCCAACCTAGCAGTTCGAAAGCACATCAAAGTGCAAGTAGATAAATAGGTACCGCTCCAGCAGGAAGGTAAACAGTGTTTCCGTGTGCTGCTCTGGTTCGCCAGAAGCGGCTTAGTCATGCTGGCCACATGACCCAGAAGCTGTACACCGGCTCCCTCGGCCAGTAAAACGAGATGAGCGCCACAACCCCAGAGTCAGCCACGCCTGGACCTAATGGTCAGGGGCCCCTTTACCTTTACCTATTTGGTTGGAGACCTGTATACCAAAATTCAGGTAAGTGCAAATTTCAAGGATTTCTGTGTTTCAGTTCTCCTATTGTTTTGGAAAGGGAATTTGATAGATTGGCTTCAAATGCAAACCGAATCCTAATTCTCCCCCCTCCCTACCTGCAGGCAACAGCTCCTAGGAACAAAACAAAAGCTGATGTCTACCACCTTCCTTCCTGCTCTCCCTGTGGAAACATCTTTATGGCATGTTTTGGAAACGCAAGATGGACCTTGGCTGAACCGACAAGGCTTTTTAAATGTTCTGATTCTAGGTTTGAAATGACCCTGATTTACATGAGGCAAGACTAGTTTTCTTGGGAAATCATGCTGTGAGAAATTACTTTCTCTTTTTTTAACATATGGAGCCCCAGCATTTTTTGAAGTTATTTTTTACGTAACAGATCTGAGCAGGTATCCGAGCAGGAATCTGGTAAGATATTTCAGGTAAAGAGAGATACCAGAAATTATAACAAGATTCCATTTTGCCCTGCAGAGACAACTGTTTTCTTAAAAATGGAACAAGACTCTGAAAAGTCTGTGCAAATATTTTCGGATTGAGACCCCTCCATGTGAGAAGTCCAGTCGTTGTTTAATTTTGTAGATGAGGTCATTTAGAGTCCTGTTTTCTTTAAAAGTCAAACTGATGTCACTGAAGAAACATGTCAAGGCAGGAGGTTTTTGTGAGTTCACAAGCGTCACCTCAATTAATTAATGAGACTACAAATTTATGAGGTGATATAAGGCTTAATACAACAAATACAAAGAAAAACTACTTTCTTCCCAAAGACAAGTGGGGTTTTCATGCTTGGTTTCCGAAGAAGACAACTGTGTCACAACATAAATTTAGCCCACGAGTTTGAATTTACCATCTTATTGTAGCCAAATCCCACCGCTCCCTCCCTACTCCACCCAAACATTCTTGTCTGCAGGATCATCCTCTTTTAAGCCATCAGGGTGGGGTATTGGTCATTAGGGTTCAGACAAAGCACATCTTTTGTCATAACTGAATCTCAGCCCCCATGTGCTCTATACATTTGAAGCAAGATCATACCACTTCAATGTAGGAATGATCGCTGGGTTGTGGAGCACACTCCTGCCCGTGGGCAGCCTCAGCTGTCTGCATGCGTGACCTTGGGGTGCGGAGCACACCCCCCCTCACAGATAAGGCCACAGCTGTCTGAACATCTTGCCCTCTATCTAACCTTTTGCGGTAGTCTGCCGTGTCCTGTCTGTGACCTTTGTCTCTGAGATCTTTGTCTCCTTCATCATACACTGTGCAAGGGGAAAATGACGTGGTGGAAACAGGTGCCAAAATAACTTTGTACCACCCCACGATCTCGGGACTGGAAGATGTGTAGAGGTCACAGCCCAAAATGTATCTGCCTGGGTTGGCATATTGTGTCAATAAAAGGAGCCTCTACAGAGCTAGCTGGCAGCTTGCTTGTGCACAGCTCACCTGCATTATCAACTCCTGCCTCATGTCCTTCACTTCACTTGAAACCACCATACTGTGAACTTTTGTTTGTTAAGGGAGTTGATCAGAGACCCCCATTTTTCCTCACAGAACTACAATTCCC